>NC_058080.1:324279110-324461610 GCF_014858855.1 Bufo gargarizans
TCTGAACCAGTGTAGTCCTGAAGTAAATATATCTTTGCACAAAATGGCTGTATTTCAAATTGCTGAATTTCAAATCTCTGAATTAAACCTCTGTATGTACAGGGGGTATCTCACATGGTCTGAACCAGTGTAGACCTGAAGTAAATATATCTTTGCACAAAATGGCTGTATTTCAAATTGCTGAATTTCAAATCCCTGAATTAAATCTCTGTATGTAGACAGGGTATCTCACAGGGACTGAACCAGTGTAGGCCTAAACTAAATATATCTTTGCACAAAATGTCTGTATTTCAAATGGCTGTATTTCAAATCCCTGAATCAAAACCCTGTATGTAGAGGGGGTATCTAACACGGTCTGAGCCAGTGTAGGCCTGAAGTAAATATTTGTTTGCCAAAAATGGCTGTATTTTAAATGGCTGCAATTTAAATCCCTGAATCAAAACCCTATATGTAGAGGGAGTACCTCACACTGTCTGAACCAGTATAGTCCTGAAGTAAATATATCTTTGCCCAAAAAGGCTGTATTTCAAATCCCTGAATCAAACCCCTGTATGTAGATGGGATATCTAACATGGTCTGTACCAGTGTAGGCCTGAAGTAAATATTTCTTTGCCCCAAATTGCTGTATTTCAAATGGCTGTATTTATTTTCCCTGAATGAAACCCCTGTATGTTGATGGTGTATCTCACACGGTCTGAACCAGTGTAGGTCTGTAGTAAATATATCTTTGCCCAAAATGACTGTATTTTAAATGGCTGTATTGCAAATACCTGAATCAAACCCCTGTATGTAGAGGGAGTATCTCACAGGGCCTGAAACAGTATAGGCCTGAAGTAAATATTTATTTGCCCCAAATGGCTGTATTTCAAATTACTGTATTGCAAATCCCTGAATCAATCCCTTGTATGTTTAGGGAGTATCTCACACGTCTGAACCAGTGTAGGCCTGAAGTAAATATATCTTTGCACAAAATGGTTGTATTTCAAATGGATGTATTTCAAATGCCTGATTCAAACCCTGTATGTAGAGGGGGTATCTCACATGGTCTGAACCAGTGTAGGCCTGAAGGAAGTATTTCTTTGCCCAAAATGGCTATATTTTAAATGGCTGTATTTCAAATCCCTGAATCAAACCCCTGTATGTAGAGGGAGTATCTCACAGGGCCTTAACCAGTGTAGGCCTGAAGTAAAAATATCTTTGCTCAAAATGGCTGTATTTCAAATGGCTGTATTTCAAATGACTGAATCAAACCCCTGTATGTAGAAGGAGTATCTCACAGGGCCTGAATCATGGTAGGCCAGAAGTAAATATATCTTTGCAGAAAATGGTTGTATTTTAAATGGATGTATTTTAAAAATTCTGATTCAAACAACTGTATGTAGACGGGGTATCTCACACGGTCTGAACCAGTGTAGACCTGAAGTAAATATATCTATGCACAAAATGGTTGTATTTCAAATGGCTGCATTTTATATCCCTGAATCAAACCCCTGTATGTAGATGGGGAATCTCACACGGTCCTAACCAGTGTAGGCCCGAAGTAAATATGTCTTTGCACAAAATGGCTGTATTTCAAATAGATGCATTTCAAATGCCTGATTCAAACCCCTGTATTAGGAGGGGGTATCTCACACGGTATGAACCAGTGTATGTCTTAAGTAAAAATTTATTTGCCCAAAATGGCTGAATTTTAACCCCTTAAGGATCGGGCTCATTTTCACCTTAAGGACCAGGCCATTTTTTGCAAATCTGACCAGTGTCACTTTAAGTGCTGATAACTTTAAAACACTTTGACTTATCCAGGCCATTCTGAGATTGTTTTTTCGTCACATATTGTACTTCATGACACTGGTAAAATAAAGTCAAAAAAATTAATTTTTTTGCATAATAAAATACCTAATTTACCAAAAATTTGGAAAAATTAGCAAATTTCAAAGTTTCAGTTTCTCTACTTCTGTAATACATAGTAATACCCCCAAAAATTGTGATGACTTAACATTCCCCATATGTCTACTTCATGTTTGAATTATTTTGGGAATGATATTTTATTTTTTGGGGATGTTACAAGGCTTAGAAGTTTAGAAGCAAATCTTGAAATTTTTCAGAAATTTACAAAAACCCAATTTTTAGGGACCACTACAGCTCTGAAGTCACTTTGCGAGGCTTACATAATAGAAACCGCCCAAAAATGACCCCATTCTATAAACTACACCCCTCAAGGTATTCAAAACTGATTTTACAAACTCCGTTAACCCTTTAGGTGTTGCACAAGAGTTATTGGCAAATGGGGATGAAATTTGAGAATTTCATTTTTTTGCCTAATTTTCCATTTTAACCCATTTTTTCCACTAACAAAGCAAGGGTTAACAGCCAAACAAGACTGTATCTTTATTGCCCTGACTCTGCTGTTTACAGAAACACCCAATATGTGTCCGTAAACTACTGTACGGCCACACAGCGGGGCGTAGAGTGAAAGGTGCGCCGTGTGGTTTTTGGAAGCCAGATTTTGCTGGACAGTTTTTTTGACACCATGTCCCATTTGAAGCCCCCTGATGCACCCCTAGAGTAGAAACTCCATAAAGTGACCCCATCTAAGAAACTACACCCCTCAAGGTATTCAAAACTGATTTTACAAACTTCGTTAACCCTTTAGGTGTTGCACAAGAGTTATTGGCAAATTGGGATGAAATTTGAGAATTTCATTTTTTTGCCTAATTTTCAATTTTAACCCATTTTTTCCACTAACAAAGCAAGGGTTAACAGCCAAACAAGACTGTATCTTTATTGCCCTGACTCTGCTGTTTACAGAAACACCCAATATGTGTCCGTAAACTACTGTACGGCCACACAGCGGGGCGTAGAGTGAAAGGTGCGCCGTATGGTTTTTGGAAGTCAGATTTTGCTGGACAGTTTTTTTGACACCATGTCCCATTTGAAGCCCCCCTGATGCACCCCTAGAGTAGAAACTCCAAAAAAGTGACCCCATCTAAGAAGCTACACCACTCAAGGTATTCAAAACTGATTTTACAAACTTTGTCAACCCTTTAGGTGTTGCACAAGATTTAATGGAAAATAGAGATACAATTTCAAAATTTCACTTTTTTGGCAGATTTTCCATTTTAATATTTTTTTTCCAGTTACAAAGCAAGGGTTAACAGCCAAACAAAACTCATTATTTATGGCCCTGATTCTGTAGTTTACAGAAACACCCCATATGTGGTCGTAAACTGCTGTACGGGCACACGGCAGGGCGCAGAAGGAAAGGAATGCCATACGGTTTTTGGAAGGCAGATTTTGCTGGACTGTTTTTTTTTATACCATGTCCCATTTGAAGCCCCCCTGTTGCACCCCTAGAGTAGAAACTCCAAAAAAGTGACCCCATTTTAGAAAGTACGGAATAGGGTGGCAGTACTGTTGGTACTAGTTTAGGGTACATATGATTTTTGGTTGCTCTATATTACACTTTTTGTGCGGCAAGGTAACAAGAAATAGCTTTTTTGGCACGTTTTTTTTTTGTTATTTACAACATTCATCTGACAGGTTAGATCATGTGGTAATTTTATAGAGCAGGTTGTCACGGACGCGGCGATACCTAATATGTATACAATTTTTTTTATTTATGTAAGTTTTATACAATAACTTCATTTTTAAAACCAAAAAATTGTTTAGTGTCTCCATAGTCTAAGAGCCATAGTTTTTACAGTTTTTGGGCGATTATCTTGAGTAGGGTCTATTTTTTGCGGGATGAGATGACGGTTTTATTGGCACTATTTTGGGGTGCATATGACTTTTTGATCGCTTGCTATTACACTTTTTGTGACGTAAGATGGCAAAAAATTGCTTTTTTTACACTTTTTTTTTTCTTTTTTTTTACGGTGGTCACCTGAGGGGTTAGGTCATGTGATAATTTTATAGAGCCGGTCGATACGGACGCGGCGATACCTAATATGTATACTTTATTTTTATTTATAAAAGTTTTACACAATTATTTTATTTTTGAAACAAAAAAAATCATGTTTTAGTGTTTCCATAGTCTAAGAGCCATAGTTTTTTCAGTTTTTGGGCGATTATCTTGAGTAGGGTCTCATTTTTTGCGGGATGAGATGACGGTTTTATTGGTACTATTTTGGCTTACATGCGACTTTTTTGATCACTTTTATTACCTTTTTTGGGAGGTAAGGTGGGCAAAATTTCAATTTTCTCATAGTTTTTATTTTTTTATGGCGTTCACCGTGCGGGGAAAGTAACATGACCGTTTTATAGATCAGGTCGTTACGGACGCGGCGATACCTAATATGTGTAGTGTATTTTTTTTTTATTTTTTTTATTCAGTGATAAATGTTTTTTTATTTTATCTTAACTTTTTTCACTTTTTTGAAAAAAAATTGGACCCAGACCCACTTGGTTCTTGAAGATCCAGTGGGTCTGATGTCTGTAAAATACAGTACAGAACCTATATAGGTTTCTGCACTGTATTTTACTTACACTGAACAGATCTATGCTTTCAGCACAGATCTGTTCAGCACCATGGACAGCAGGACGCCTGAGCAGGCGTCCCGTTGCCATGGGAACCTTCCCCGTCTGCCACAACTTCGCAGACGGGGAAGGGTGAGGACGGGGCTTCGGGGGGCTCTCTGGGGGCTCTCTCCCTCTCCCATCGGGGGGCTGCAAAGGCACAGCAGCCTCCCGATCGGAGAGGGAGGGAGCTCTTTGCGCTGTTAACCTTTTCCATACAGCGGTCCATACGGACCGCTGTATGGAAAGGGTTAAACGGCTGACATCGCATCAACGATGTCAGCCGTTTATACCAGGGTGCCAGCAATGTGCTGGCACCCTGGTATATCCACTGTACATCAACGATTATGCAATGGGAGGCGGGCGGGGGATCGCGATCCCGCCTGCCGCACCGCCCGCCTCCCGCAACGCCCCCACTGCCTGCGACACCCCCCCCCTGCACCACCCGCCGCCATCAAATCATACAGGGGTGCAGGGGGGGGTGCGCAATATTGATTTTAGGCACTCAGAAGTTTCTGATCCCCGCGGTCAGGGACCGCGGGGATCAGAAACGGCAAAAAGCGCAGCAAACCGCAGGTCTGAATTGACCTGCGGTTTGCTGCGATCGCCGACACGGGGGTCAAATGACCCCCCCCTGCGTTGTTACGGGATGCCGGCTGAATGATTTCAGCTGGCGTCCCGTTCCGATTAACCCCTGCGGCGCCGGAATGCAGATTTTAAGTCAGGACGTACCGGTACGTCCTCGGTCCTTAAGGACTCGGGAAATAGGGCGTACCGGTACGTCCTCGGTCCTTAAGGGGTTAAATGGCTGTATTTCAAATCCCTAAATAAAACTTCTGTATATAGAGGGTGTATCTCAAAGGTCCTAAACCAGTCTAGACCTGAAGTAAATATATCTTTGTCTAAAATGGCTGTATTTCAAATGGCTGTATTTCAAATCCCTGAATCAAATCCCTGTATGTAGAGGGGGCATCTCACACGGTCTGAACCAGTGTAGGCCTGAAGTAAATATTTGTTTGCCCAAAATTGCAGTATTTCAAATTGCTATATTTCACATCCCTGAATCAAACCCCTGTATGTAGAGGGAGTATCTCACACGGTCTGAACCAGTATTGGCCTGGAGTAAATATTTCTTTGCCCAAAATGGCTGTATTTCAAATGGCTATATTTCAACTCCCTGAATCAAACCCCTGTATGTAGAGGGAGTATCTCACACGGTCTGAACCAGTGTAGGCCTGAAGTGAATATATCTTTGCACAAAATGGTTGTATTTCAAATGCCTTATTTAAACCCCTGTATGTAGAGGGAGTATCTCACACGGTCTGAACAAGTGTGGGCCTGAAGTAAATATTTATTTGCCCAAAATTACTGTATTTCAAATAGCTGTATTTCAAATGCCTGATTTAAACCCCTGTATGTAGAGGGGGTATCTCACATGGTCTGAACCAGTATAGGCCTGAAGGAAATATTTCTTTGCCCAAAATGGCTATATTTCAAATGGCTGTATTTCAATTCCCTGAATCAAACCCCTGTATGCAGAGGGAGTATCTCACAGGGCCTGAACCAGTGTAGGCCTGAAGTAAATATATCTTTGCACAAAATGGCTGTATTTCAAATGGCTGTATTTCAAATGACTAAATCAAACCCCTGTATGTAGAAGGCGTATCTTACAGGGCCTGAACCATTGTAGGCCTGAAGTAAATATATCTTTGCACAAAATGACTGCATTACAAATGGCTGTATTTCAAATCCCTGAATCAAACCCCTGTATGTAGAGGGGGTTTCTCACAGGGCCTGAACCAGTGTAGCCCTTAAGTAAATATATCTTTGCGCAAAATGGCTGTATTTTAAATGGCTGTATTTCAAATCCCTGAATCAAACCACTGTATAAAGAGTGAGTATATCACAGGGCCTGAACAAGTGTAGACCTAAAGTAAATATATCTTTGCACAAAATGGCTGAATTTAAAATCCTTGAATCAAACCCCTGTATGTAGATGGGATATCTAACACGGTCTGAACCAGTGTAGGCCTAAACTAAATATTTCTTTACCCAAAATGGCTGTATTTCAAATGGCTGTATTTCATATCCCTGATTCCAACCTCTATATGTAGAGGGGGTATATCACACGGTCTGAACCAGTGTAGGCCTGAAGCAAATATTTCTTTACCCAAAATGGCTGTATTTCAAATCCCTGAATTAAACCCATGTATGTACAGGGCGTATCTCACACGGTCTGAACCAGTATTGGCCTGGAGTAAATATTTCTTTGCCCAAAATGGCTGTATTTCAAATGGCTATATTTCAACTCCCTGAATCAAACCCCTGTATGTAGAGGGAGTATCTCACACGTTCTGAACCAGTGTAGGCCTGAAGTGAATATATCTTTGCACAAAATGGTTGTATTTCAAATGCCTTATTTAAACCCCTGTATGTAGAGGGGGTATCTCACACGGTCTGAACAAGTGTGGGCCTGAAGTAAATATTTATTTGCCCAAAATTACTGTATTTCAAATAGCTGTATTTCAAATGCCTGATTTAAACCCCTGTATGTAGAGGGGGTATCTCACATGGTCTGAACCAGTATAGGCCTGAAGGAAATATTTCTTTGCCCAAAATGGCTATATTTCAAATGGCTGTATTTCAATTCCCTGAATCAAACCCCTGTATGCAGAGGGAGTATCTCACAGGGCCTGAACCAGTGTAGGCCTGAAGTAAATATATCTTTGCACAAAATGGCTGTATTTCAAATGGCTGTATTTCAAATGACTAAATCAAACCCCTGTATGTAGAAGGCGTATCTTACAGGGCCTGAACCATTGTAGGCCTGAAGTAAATATATCTTTGCACAAAATGACTGCATTACAAATGGCTGTATTTCAAATCCCTGAATCAAACCCCTGTATGTAGAGGGGGTTTCTCACAGGGCCTGAACCAGTGTAGCCCTGAAGTAAATATATCTTTGCGCAAAATGGCTGTATTTTAAATGGCTGTATTTCAAATCCCTGAATCAAACCACTGTATAAAGAGTGAGTATATCACAGGGCCTGAACAAGTGTAGACCTAAAGTAAATATATCTTTGCACAAAATGGCTGAATTTTAAATCCTTGAATCAAACCCCTGTATGTAGATGGGATATCTAACACGGTCTGAACCAGTGTAGGCCTAAACTAAATATTTCTTTACCCAAAATGGCTGTATTTCAAATGGCTGTATTTCAAATCCCTGATTCCAACCTCTATATGTAGAGGGGGTATATCACACGGTCTGAACCAGTGTAGGCCTGAAGCAAATATTTCTTTACCCAAAATGGCTGTATTTCAAATCCCTGAATTAAACCCATGTATGTACAGGGCGTATCTCACACGGTCTGAACCAGTATTGGCCTGGAGTAAATATTTCTTTGCCCAAAATGGCTGTATTTCAAATGGCTATATTTCAACTCCCTGAATCAAACCCCTGTATGTAGAGGGAGTATCTCACACGGTCTGAACCAGTGTAGGCCTGAAGTGAATATATCTTTGCACAAAATGGTTGTATTTCAAATGCCTTATTTAAACCCCTGTATGTAGAGGGGGTATCTCACACGGTCTGAACAAGTGTGGGCCTGAAGTAAATATTTATTTGCCCAAAATTACTGTATTTCAAATAGCTGTATTTCAAATGCCTGATTTAAACCCCTGTATGTAGAGGGGGTATCTCACATGGTCTGAACCAGTATAGGCCTGAAGGAAATATTTCTTTGCCCAAAATGGCTATATTTCAAATGGCTGTATTTCAATTCCCTGAATCAAACCCCTGTATGCAGAGGGAGTATCTCACAGGGCCTGAACCAGTGTAGGCCTGAAGTAAATATATCTTTGCACAAAATGGCTGTATTTCAAATGGCTGTATTTCAAATGACTAAATCAAACCCCTGTATGTAGAAGGAGTATCTTACAGGGCCTGAACCATTGTAGGCCTGAAGTAAATATATCTTTGCACAAAATGACTGCATTACAAATGGCTGTATTTCAAATCCCTGAATCAAACCCCTGTATGTAGAGGGGGTTTCTCACAGGGCCTAAACCAGTGTAGCCCTTAAGTAAATATATCTTTGCACAAAATGGCTGTATTTTAAATGGCTGTATTTCAAATCCCTGAATCAAACCACTGTATAAAGAGTGAGTATATCGCAGGGCCTGAACAAGTGTAGACCTAAAGTAAATATATCTTTGCACAAAATGGCTGAATTTTAAATCCTTGAATCAAACCCCTGTATGTAGATGGGATATCTAACATGGTCTGAACCAGTGTAGGCCTAAACTAAATATTTCTTTACCCAAAATGGCTGTATTTCAAATGGCTGTATTTCAAATCCCTGATTCCAACCTCTATATGTAGAGGGGGTATATCACACGGTCTGAACCAGTGTAGGCCTGAAGCAAATATTTCTTTACCCAAAATGGCTGTATTTCAAATCCCTGAATTAAACCCATGTATGTACAGGGCGTATCTCACACGGTCTAAAACAGTATAGGCCTGAAGTAAATATGTGTTTGCCCAAAATGGCTGTATTTCAAATAGCTAAATTTCAAATGTCTGATACAAACCACTGTATGTAGAGGGGGTATCTCAAATGGTCTGAACCAGTGTAGGCCTGAAGGAAATATTTATTTGCCCAAAATGGCTATATTTTAAATAACTGTATTTCAAATCCCTGAATAAAACTTCTGCATGTAGAGGGTGTATCTCAAAGGGCCTAAACCAGTCTAGACTTGAAGTAAATATATCTTTGCACAAAATGGCTGTATTTCAAATGGCTTTATTTTAAATACCTGAATCAAACCCCTATATGTAGAGGTGGTATCTCACACGGTCTGAACCACTGTAGGCCTGAAGTAAATATTTATTTGCCCAAAATGGCTGTATTTCAAATGCCTGATTCATACCCCTGTATGTAGAGGGAGTATATCACACGGTCTAAACCAGTGTAGGCCTGAAGTAAAATATTTGTTTGCCCCAAATTGCTGTATTTCAAATGGCTGTGTTTAAAATCCCTGAATCAAACCCCTGTATGTAGAGGGAGTATCTCACATGGTCTGAACCAGTGTAGGCCTGAAGAAAATATTTCTTTGCCCAAAATGGCTGTATTTCAAATGCCTGATTCATACCCCTGTATGTAGAAGGGGTATCTCACATGGTCTGAACCAGTATAGGCCTGAAGTAAATATATCTTTGCACAAAATGGCTGTATTTCAAATGGCTGTATTTCAAATGACTAAATCAAACCCCTGTATGTAGAAGGAGTATCTCACAGGGCCTGAACCAGTGTAGGCCTGAAGTAAATATATCTTTGCACGAAATGGCTGTATTTCAAATGACTAAATCAAACCCCTGTATGTAGAAGGAGTATCTTACAGGGCCTGAACCATTGTAGGCCTGAAGTAAATATATCTTTGCACAAAATGAGTGCATTACAAATGGCTGTATTTCAAATCCCTGAATCAAACCCCTGTATGTAGAGGGGGTTTCTCACAGGGCCTGAACCAGTGTAGCCCTTAAGTAAATATATCTTGCACAAAATGGCTGTATTTTAAATGGCTGTATTTCAAATCCCTGAATCAAACCACTGTATAAAAAGTGAGTATATCACAGGGCCTGAACAAGTGTAGACCTAAAGTAAATATATCTTTGCACAAAATGGCTGAATTTTAAATCCCTGAAACAAACCCCTGTATGTAGATGGGATATCTAACACGGTCTGAACCAGTGTAGGCCTGAAGTAAATATTTATTTGCCCAAAATGGCTGTATTTCATATGGCTGTATTGCAAATTCCTGAATCAAACCCCTGTATGTAGAGGGAGTAACTCACAGGACCTGAAACAGTATAGGCCTGAAGTCAATATATCTTTGCACAAAATGTCTGTATTTAAAATCCCTGAATCAAACCCCTGTATGTACAGGGAGTTTCTCATATGATCTGAACCAGTGTAGACCTGTAGTAAATATATCTTTGCCCAAAATGGCTGTATTTCAAATGGCTGTATTTTAAATCCCTGAATCAAACCCCTATATGTAGAGTGGGTATCTCACATGGTCTGAACCAGTGTAAGCCTGAAGGAAATATTTATTTGCCCAAAATATTTCAAATACCTGTACTTCAAATCCCTGAATAAAACTTCTGTAAATAGACGGTGTATCTCAAAGGGCCTAAACACTTCTAGACCTGAAGTAAATATTTATTTGTCCAAAATGGCTGTATTTCAAATACCTGTCACACGGTCTGAACCAGTGTAGGCCTGAAGTAAATATTTCTTTGCCCCAAATTGCTGTATTTCAAATGGCTGTATTTTATATCCCTGAATCAAACTCCGGTATGTAGATGGGGTATCTCACATGGTCTGAACCAGTGTAGGCCTGAAGTAAATATATATTTGCCCAAAATGGCTGCATTTCAAATGGCTGTATTGCAAATTCCTGAATCAAACCCCTGTGTGGAGAGGGAGTAACTCACAGGACCTGAAACAGTATAGGCCTGAAGTCAATATATCTTTGCACAAAATGGTTGTATTTCAAATCCCTGAATCAAACCCCTGTATGTAGAGAGAGTATTTCACATGATCTGAACCAGTGTAGTCCTGTAGTAAATATATATTTGCCCAAAATGGCGGTATTTCAAATATATGTATTTCAAATGCCTGATTCAAACCCCTGTATGTAGAGGGGATATCTCACACGGTATGAACCAGTGTAGGCCTGAAGTAAATATTTCTTTGCCCAAAATGGCTGTATTTTATATCCCTGAATTAAATCCTTCTATGTAGAGGGGGTATCTCACACGGTCTGAACCAGTGTAGGCCTGTAGTAAATATATATTTGCCAAAAATGGCTGCATTTCAAATGGCTGTATTTTAAATCCCTGAATCAAACCCCTGTATGTAGATGGGGAATCTCACATGGTCTGAACCAGTGTAGGCCTAAATTAAATATATCTTTGCACAAAATGGCTGTATTTCAAATAGATGTATTTCAAATGCCTGGTTCAAACCCTTGTATGTAGAGAGGGTATCTCACCTGGTATGAACCAGTGTAGGCCTGAAGTAAATATTTATTTGCCCAAAATGGCTGTATTTTAAAATCGCTGTATTTCAAATGCCTGATTCAAACCCCTGTATGTAGAGGGGGTATCTCACAGGGACTTAACCAGTGTAGGCCTAAACTAAATATTTATTTGCACAAAATGGCTGTATTTCAATTCCCTGAATTAAACTTCTGTATGTACAGGATGTATCTCAAAGGGCCTAAACCAGCCTAGACCTGAAGTAAATATTTCTTTGCCCAAAATGGCTGTATTTCAAATGCCTTATTTATAGCCCTGTATGTAGAGGGGGTATCTCACACAGTCTGAACCAGTGTAGGCCCGAAGTAAATATTTGTTTGCCCCAAATTGCTGTATTTCAAATCCCTGAATCAAACCCCTGTATGTAGAGGGAGTATCTGACATGGTCTGAACCAGTGTAGGCCTGAAGTAAATATATCTTCGCCCAAAATGGCTGTATTTCAAATGGATGTATTTCAAATGCCTGATTCAAACCCCTGTATTTAGAGGGGGTATCTCACATGGTCTGAACCAGTGTAGGCCTGAAGTAAATAAATCTTTGCACAAAATCGCTGTATTTCAAATGGCTGTATTTCAAATTACTGAATCAAACCCCTGTATGTAGAAGGAGTATCTCACAGAGCCTGAACCATTGTAGGCCTGAAGTAAATATATCTTTGCACAAAATGACTGTATTTGAAATAGCTGTATTTGAAATCCCTGAATCAAACCCCTGTATGTAGAGGGGGTATCTCACAGGGCCTGAACCAGTGTAGGCCTGAAGTAAATATATCTTTGCGCAAAATGGCTGTATTTTAAATTGCTGTATTTCAAATCCCTGAATCAAACCCCTGTATAAAGAGTGAGTATCTCACAGGGCCTGAACAATTGTAGACCTGAAGTAAATATATCTTTGCACAAAATAGCTGTATTTCAAATCCCTGAATCAAACCCCTGTATGTAGATGGGATATCTCACACGGTCTGAACCAGTTTAGGCCTGAAGTAAATATTAATTTTTCCTAATGGCTGTATTTCAAATGGATGTATTTCAAATGCCTGTTTCAAACCCCTATATTTAGAGGGGGTATCTAACACGGTCTGAACCAGTGTTGGCCTGATGTAAATATTTCTTTACCCAAAATGGCTGTATTTCAAATGGGTGTATTTCAAATCCCTGAATTTAACCCATGTATGTACAGGACGCAGGGATCTCAACTCTCCCGGACGTTCACGGAGTCTCCCGCTATTAGATAGCGGCTCCCTGACACCCGCATGCCCTGATGATGGCTGTAGGTTGTCTGGGCATGCTGGGAGTTATAGTTTTACAACATCTGGAGGGCCGCAGTTTGAGGATGCATGCTCTAAAACTAATATTTTTTTGGGGAAAAAAATTGTTTCCGTGTCTCCAAAGTCTGAGAGCCATAGTGTTTTATGTTCTCTAGTGGACTGTTGGGGATTATAAAAATTTAGTACTCCATGGAAGTGTGATACTCCCCTGAAGCAATCGATAACGCAGAGTCCCGGATGATCGGGGCAAGTGTCACACTGAGTGGTGGTGTCCTTCCGTATCCCCCTCTTGTGACACACTCTGCATCTTTTTTGGGTTCGTCCCTTCTTTCCAGTATGGGGGACCACACCTGGAAAGTGTTGGCCAGGGACGATACGGGCGCCTCCCTGGTGGGGGGGGGGGGTCTGGGGTCTGATAGATGGATCAAAGAAAGTTTTGTGCAAAAGTTCATTTTTTTTTTTGTCCTAACTAACTTTTCCCTTCTTTCCCTTACTAATGGTGCCTCTCCCTCACTGACCCTAACCTACCTGGTGGCGATGGGTGCAGGAGGGTGATGGATTACAATTAGGGGGACGCAGGAGCTGGTGCTGAACGGTGCTGCACGGTCAGGGTGCTGGACAGGAAGAGGAGGGGAGAGAGGAGCGCAGGAAGTTTGAATATCGCGCCTCTCTCGCCTGCAGCAATCAGCACCCTGGACAGCAGTGTTTAGAACCAGGGCCAGCACCGCCTCTCCAAATCTTCGTACTGCGATTGGTGGTGTGTAATCACCCGAATGGACCGGAAACGCAGAAAACCGCAGGTCTGAATTGACCTGCGGTTTTCTGCGATCGTCAAATGACCCCCCCTGCATTGTTACGGGATGCCGGCTAAATGATTTCAGCTGGCATCCCGTTCCGATTAACCCCCGCGGCGCCGGAATTGCGAATTAAAGCCATGACGTACCGGTACGTCATGGGTCCTTAAGGATTCGGGATCCTTGCCGAACCGGTACCTAAGGGGTTAATTTGGGGGGTTTCGCCTGATTTTGTGATCCTTGTTTCATACCCCTTTATTCCGTGTATAGGAGCTTTTTAAATACTGTATCTTAAGTTTTGTGCCCAACATGTATGTTGTGTTAGGTTTTAATAGACCACGGTGATATGAACACATTTACACATTAGCCTTAATAACAAAAAAAAAATCCTTTTCCAGCCTGTGGATGGTGGGTCCCTATGTGTTCCTCCGCGCTCTACGCTTATCCTGGTCTATCCCCGACTGCTGAACTCGTGGTACCTCTATACAGCTACTAGTCGAAGGTAAAGGGGAATCTGGATACCAATTTGGAAGACTGTGGGATGTTATGCCCAGCTTTGAAGGAATTGGGGATAGGTCTGGCTACTCCTGTCTGGAGAGGTGTGTTTGGACTGCCTGCATGTGTGGACACAATCCTGTTCCTATGGCTGGTTGTTATGAGCAGCTGTGGGGCATTTTTTGTGTCCACAATACCACTAAATAACGTGACATACGCCACTCCATATATTTTGAATATGGAGGAGTGATCTGTTTCTTGGGGCTGAATGCATGGGAACATGGGAACCCCGACTGGGTGTTCAGCCGGCTGTCGCTGGTTGTACCCCTGGGGGGACCATGTTGTCTCCTGGGTGGTCTCTTGCTGAAGCATGAGTGGGTGCACTGCGGGTGGCTGTTATGGACCACAGGGGTCATGTTTGTGTATCCACATCCCCAAAATAATTGGACACACGTCCAGTCCCGTGGTAGGGACAGGAGCGGTGGCCAGTTTCCTGGGGTGGAATGGATGTGAACACAGTTGCCTCAGGGGGGTGTGCAAGTGGCGGCTGCCGATTGTCACCCTGGAGGTAATGTGCTCCATATGATGTATTTACGGCTGGAGATGGATGTATGGTCCATTAAAAACCTCCCGGCAGGTTGACTGACTCCCCCTACTAATAAATGGCTGCAGGTCCGACTGGCCCGGTGTGCCAGATGACATGGAGTGCTCCGTTTTCATTATGGAGCGTCCCTGTCTCCCTGACGACCGGAGCTAGCTGTCCTGCATTGAGTCTTTGTTGAGGAGAGAAGTAATCTCCCCTCCACACAGCAACAGCTGAGGTCACGATAAACCCATTTTTTCTATTGGCTCCAGTCACAGAGGAGAGGAATATTCTTATTTGCTCCGGGAATCGGCAACTAGTGACGTCACCTACAGCCTTTTTTCTTATTGGCCGATGCTGGGGAACGCCTCCGTTGCCTAGGTGCTGTGGCAGGTCCTTGAGAATGCACATTGTGAAGGAGGGGACGCCAGTGTCTAGCATGTTACCGGGACTAGCGTGGAGTGCAGGGATAGCATGGAGATCCTCATACACAGGTGATATATAGGGGAATATGTCGACTTCATCACTTTATATGCTGTTTAATTACTTTGATGACAATGAAGTATTTGTTGAATGTTCAGTTAATTGAATCATGTTTTGTGTAAATGGAAGTATACTCCCACTGGGGGGCGTAATTATATACACCCATTATTGTATCCACCCATACACACTATTTAAGGCACACTGGGATATGGTCACTCACTGCTTGATAAAGACCAACTGAGGTCGAAACGTCACTGTATACTGGCTGCTTGAGTGAATAAATCACCACTATTTTCATCATTTACTGGCGAGTGCTGCGGATTATTGAATTGTCTGGATGAGTTGGGGTCCCCAGCCAGGATCCCTATCTGCGCGCACCATTTGGCTTGTAAGCCATTTCCTGGTCAGTACCCACATGAGTGGGATGAGTAGTGCTGCCAACCCCTGAATTTTCTCCTTATGTTGCTGCCACCTCAACATTGTGTCACTGGGCAATTCTGTGGTCTCCTCATGCTTCTGCCACCTCACCACTATGTCACTGGGCCACTCTGTGGTCTCCTCATTCTGCTGCAACCTCAACACCATGTCACTGGGCCAGTCTGTTTTCTTATCCTGCTGCCAACTCACCGCTCTGTGGTCTCCTCATGCTTCTGCAGCCTCGCCACTTTGTCAGTGGGACACTCTGTAGTCTCTTCATGCTGCTGCCACCTCACCACTCTGTGGTCTCCTCATGCTGCTGCCACCTCACCACTCTGTCACTGGGCCACTCTTTGGTCTCCTCATGCGGCTGCCACCTCACCACTCTGTCACTGGGACACTCTATGGTCTCCTCATGCTGCTGCCAGCTCGGCACTATGTCACTGGGGCTACTCTGTGGTCTCCTCATGCTACTGCCACCTTAGCACAATGTCACTGGGGCCACTCTGTGGTCTCCTCAGGCTTCTGCCACCTCACAACTATATAATTTGGCAATTCTGTGGTTTCCTTATGCTGCTGTCACCTCACCACTTTGTCACTGGGTCATTCTGTAGTCTCCTCATGCTGTTGCCACCTCAACACTATGTCACTGGGCAATTCTGTGGTCTCCTCATGCGGCTGCCACCTTACCACTGTGTCACTGGGCCGCTCTATGGTCTCCTCATGCTGCTGCCTCCTCAGCACTATGTCACTGGGGCCACTCTGTGTTCTACTCATGCTTCTGCCACCTCACAACTATATCATTGGGCAACTCTGCGGTTTCCTTATGCTGCTGCCACCTCACCACTTTGTCACTGGGTCATTCTGTGGTCTCCTCATACTGCTGCCACCTCAACACTATGTCACTGGGCAATTCTGCGGTCTCCTCATGCTTCTACCATCTCACCACTATGTCACTGGGCCACTCTGGTCTCCTCATTCTGCTGCAACCTCAACACTATATCACTGGGCCAGTCTGTGGCCTTCTTATCCGTCTGCCACCTCACCACTTTGTGGTCTCCTCATGCTGCTGCCACCTCACCACTCTGTGGTCTTCTCATGCTGCTGCCACCTCGCCACTCTGTCACTGGGCCACTCTGTGGTCTCCTCATGCTACTGCTACCTACTAGCAGAGTCATCAAAAAGCAGAAGAGACTGCTGCATGACTTGGGGCTCAGACTGCTTGCCTGATTTGCAAGGGGGTTGAGTTGAAAGTCAGATGGCCATAGGCTGTAGGTGCCAACTCTGATCTTTCAGCAGGGGACTGGGTGGGAGACAATGCGAAGGAACTGTAGGCACTGTCAGCGCCTAATCTACTATACTGTACTGGTTCTGGCCCCACCATTCGTACTGTCCTAAATGCAGTGTAGGCCGCAAATGTACTTTCTAGCGCAAAAGATGAGCATTTGTCACCCAACAATGTAACAGACGAATTAGTGAAATTTATTTCCTTGTCCACTAGGTAGAGCAGGGGAATAACACAGCAAAAATTTGGTGAATGTCACCCAACAATGTAACAGACAAATTAGTGAAATGTATTTCCCTTTCCACTATGTAGAGCAGGGGTATATCACAGCCAAAATTTGGTGAATTTCACCCAACAATGTAAAAGACGAATTAGTGAAATGTATTTCCTTGTCCACTAGGTAGAGCAGGGGCATATCACAGCCCAAAATTGGTGAATGTACCCAACAATGTAACAGACAAATTTGTGAAATGTATTTCGCTTTCCACAATATAGAGCAGGGGTATATCACAGCCAAAAATTGGTGAATGTCATCCAACAATTTAACAGACAAATTAATGAAATGTATTTCCTTGTCCACTAGGTAGAGCAGGGGTATATTACAGCCAAAAATTTAGGAATTTCACCTGAAAATGTAACACACAAATTAGTGAAATGCATTTCCCTGTCCACTAGGTAGAGCAGGGGTATATCACAGCCAAAAATTTGTGAATTTCAGCCAACAATGTAACAGACAAATTAGTGAAATTTATTTTCCTGTCTACTATGTAGAGCAGGGGTATATCACAGCCAAAAATTGGTGAACTTCACCCGACAATGTAACAGACAAATTAGTGAAATGTATTTCCTTGTCCACTAGGTAGAGCAGGGGTATATCACAGACAAATATTGGTGAATGTCACCCTTCAGTCTAACAGACAAATTAGTGAAATTTATTTCCCTGTCCACTATGTATAGCAGGGGTATATTTCAGCCAAAAATGTGGGAATTTCACCCGACAATGTAGCACACAAATTAGTGAAATGTATTTCCCTGTCCACTATGTAGAGCAAGGGTATATCACAGACAAAAATTTATGAATTTCACCCGACAATGTAACAGACAACATAGTGAAATGTATTTCCCTGTCCACAATGTAGAGCAGGGATATATCACAGCCAAAAATTGGTGAATTTCACCCGACAATGTAACAGAAAAATTAGTGAAATGTATTTCCCTATCTACTAGGTAGAGCAGGGTTATATCACAGCCCAAAATTTGTGAATTTCACCCAACAATGTAACAGATGATTTTGTGAAAGGTATTTCCCTGTCCACAATGTAGAGCAGGGGTATATCACAGACAAAAATTTGGGACATGTCACCCAACAATGTATCAGTCAAATTAGTGAAATGACTTAAAATAAAATACGTAAAAATAAATAAATAAAATCTTGATCTATGAGTTGGAGGTCCATATGGAGTAGGAGGTTAAGGAGGCGGTGGACGTAGCGGTGTAGGTGGAGGAGGCAGTGGACGTAGCGGTGTAGGTGGAAGTGACGGTGGAGGAGGTAGCCAACACTGGGTTTTGGTTTTAATTATTTTTTTGTTTAAATTTGTTTAAAAAAAAGAGTGGGAAATATCAAAAATACAACAATAAGCAATTGCAATTGTGCTGGAGTACAATGGCTGTGTAAGGCTGATATACATGTCTATTCTGCACAAGGTATGGACAAGTCCTGTGGGATCCATGCCTGGTTTATTTTAATAAACGTGAGCTTGTCCACATTGGCTGTGGACAGGTGGCTGCGCTTGTCTGTGATAATGCCCCCTGCCATGCTAAACACACGTTCAGACAATACACTGACTGCAGGGCAGGCCAGCACCTCCAAGGCGTAAAGGGAAAGCTCAGGCCATGAGCTTGGGGGCAGACCCATCATTCAGTATGTGTAGGCGTGTGCACACATACTGCTCAACCATGTTGGTAAAATGCTGCCTCCTGCTAAGACGTTACATATCACCTGGAGGTGCTGGTTGTTGTGGCGTGCTGACAAAGCTTTTCCACATTTCGACCATGCTAACCCTGCCTTCTGAGGTGCTGGCGGTGCCCCAGCTGCGTTGGCGACCTCTTGCTCCTCCTCTTCCTTTGCCTGGTGCTTCCACTGTTCCCCCGCTGTCAGGCAAGAATGCCACCAGCAGCGCATCTACCAGCGCGCGCTTGTAGTCACGCATCTTATGATCACGCTCCAGTGACGAAAATAAGGACGGTATGTTGTCCTTGCAACAGGGATCCAGCAGTGTGGCCACCTAGTAATCAGCACAGGTTAGAATGTCGACGGTCGTTGCGGAGACACTGCAGCATGTAATCGCTCATGTGTGCCAGGCTGCCCAGAGGCAACAAAAAGCTGTCCTCTGTGGGAGGTGTATCGTCTGTGTCCTCTGTATCCCCCCAGCAACGCACTAGTGATGGCCATCATCTGGTTTGGGTGCCACCCTGCTGTGAACACAGTTCCTTCTCCTCCACCTCGTCATCCTCCAGAACTGTGCCCTGGCTGGACAATTGCGTACCTGGCATTTGTGGGTGCAGGAACCCACTCTCCGAGCCACTTGTGAATGACTGGCCTGAAACCCTTAGAAATGATCCCTCTTCCTTCTCCTATGCCACATCCTCTTACATCATCGCCCAAAGCGTTTTTTCAAGTAGGCATAGAAGTGGGATAGTAACGCTGAGAACGGCGTCATCGGCACTGGCCATGTTGGTGGAGTAGTCGAAACAGCGCAACAAGGCACACAGGTCTCGCATGGAGGCCCACTCATTGGTTGTGAAGTGGTGCTGTTCCGCAGAGCGGCTCACGCATGCGTGCTGCAGCTAAAACTCCATTATTGCCTGCTGCTGCTGGCCAGCATGCGCAAGGTAGAGTTCCACCTTGTGGGCACATCGCATATGAGGCTGTGAGCAGGAAGGCCGAAGTTACGCTGCAGCGCTGACAGGCGAGCAGCAGCAGGGTGAAAACGCCGAAAGCGCGCACAGACGGCCCGCACTTTCTTCAGCATCTCTTACATATCGGAGTAATTTTTAAGGAATTTCTGCACCACCAAATTCAGCACATGCGCCAGGCAAGCGGTGTGCGTCAAACCGGCTAGTCCCAGAGCTGCCACGAGATTTCTCCCATTATCGCACACCACCAGGCCGGACTTGAGGCTCACTGGCACCAATCACTCATCAGTCTGTTGTTCCATGCCCGTCCACAGCTCCTGCGCGGTGTGTAGTTTGTACCCCAAACAGATAATTAATAAAACTGCCTGCTGTCATTTAACCCATGGCTTTTCTGAAGTTGGTGGTGAAGGTGTTACGCTGACCGGAAGTGCCCTGCATTTCTCGGTGGTGGAAGGACATGCGCCAAACTGCTATCCGCCTCAGGCCCAGCCACCACCACATTTACCCAGTGTGCTTTTAGGGAGATATAATATCACAAGGGTGTCAAGAGCCACGTCTGACTCCATTATACCCGGGGTCAGGAAGTCACCGCGGGTGGCTGCGCGCTCTATGTCTAAAGATTGCGCTGTTACTTAATGGTAGCTTTCTGTGTTTGCCTTGCAATCCTTTTTGTCTCACTCAGGGATTTGTAGCTTCTTCTCCTCAGCTGTTTCTTGTCCGGCACTCCCAACCTCCTTATATTGCACCTTCCCACTTCTCTGGTTGCCAGATATAGAGCTTCCTGCCTGGACTTCTATACTGACCCACTGGAGCTGTGTAGCTGTTATTCCTGGTTGTCATACCAGGACATTACCCTCCGGATACCTGTTGGTCTTTTGTTGTCCGCTGTTGTCGCCCACCTGGGATTATATGTTTCGTCAGTAGAGTTGAGCGAACACCTGGATGTTCGGGTTCGAGAAGTTCGGCCGAACTTCCCGAGAATGTTCGGGTTCGGGATCCGAACTCGACCTGAACCCGAACCCGAACCCCATTGAAGTCAATGGGGACCCGAACTTTTCGACACTAAAAAGGCTGTAAAATAGCCCAGGAAAGGGCTAGAGGGCTGAAAAAGGCAGCAAAATGTAGGTAAATCCCCTGCAAACAAATGTGGATAGGGAAATTAATTAAAAAAATAAATAAATTAACCAATATCAATTGGAGAGAGGTCCCATAGCAGAGAATCAGGCTTCATGTCACCCACCACTGGAACAGGCCACTGTCAGATATTATTAGGCCCCGGCACCGAGACAGAGGAGCGAGGTCCCATAGCAGAGATTCAGGCTTCATGTCATAGCAGAGAATCAGGCCTCATGTCACCCAACACTGGAACAGGCCACTGTCAGATATTTTTAGGCCCCGGCACCCAGACAGAGGAGAGAGGTCCCATAACAGAGATTCAGGCTTCATGTCATAGCAGAGAATTAGGCTTCATATCACCCAACACTGGAACAGGCCACTGTCAGATATTTTTAGGCCCCGGCACCCAGACAGAGGAGGGAGGTCCCATAGCAGAGATTCAGGCTTCATGTCATAGCAGAGAATCAGGCTTCATGTCACCCAACACTGGAACAGGCCACTGTCAGATATTTTTAGGCCCCGGCACCCAGACAGAGGAGAGAGGTCCCATAGCAGAGATTCAGGCTTCATGTCATAGCAGAGAATCAGGCTTCATGTCACCCAACACTGGAACAGGCCACTGTCAGATATTTTTAGGCCCCGGCACCCAGACAGAGGAGTAATGGTAAGATGAAAAAAAAAGAGGATTGAATGAGGAAGTGCCCTGGATTACAAGAATACATGGTTAAGGGGAGGTAGTTATAAATGTCTAATCTGCACAAGGGATGGACAGGTCCTGTGGGATCCATGTGATCCTGGTTCATTTTTATGAACATAAGCTTGTCCACATTGGCTGTAGAGAGGCGGCTGCGTTTGTCTGTAATGACGCCCCCTGCCGTGCTGAATACACGTTCAGACAAAACGCTGGCCGCCGGGCAGGCCAGCACCTCCAAGGCATAAAAGGCTAGCACTGGCCACGTGGACAATTTGGAGACCCAGAAGTTGAATGGGGCCGAACCATTAGTCAGTACGTGGAGGGGTGTGCACACGTACTGTTCCACCATGTTAGTAAATTGTTGCCTCATGCTAACACGTTCCGTATCAGGTGGTGGTGCAGTTAGCTGTGGCGTGTTGACAAAACTTCTCCACGTCTCTGCCATGCTAACCCTGCCCTCAGAGGAGCTGGCCGTGACACAGCTGCGTTAGCGACCTCTTGCTCCTCCTCTGCCTTCGCCTTGGGCTTCCACTTGTTCTACCAACGTGCGCTTGTACTCGCGCATCTTCCTATCACGCTCCAGTGCAGGAAGTAAGGTGGGCACATTGTCTTTGTACCGGGGATCCAGCAGGGTGGCAACCCAGTAGTCCGCACACGTTAAAATGTGGGCACTCTGCTGTCGTTGCGCAGGCACTGCAGCATGTAGTCGCTCATGTGTGCCAGGCTGCCCAGAGGTAAGGGCAAGCTGTCCTCAGTGGGAGGCGTATCATCATCGTCCTGCGTTTCCCCCCAGCCACGCACCAGTGATGGGCCCGAGCTGCGTTGGGTGCCACCCTGCTGTGAACATGCTTCATCCTCATCCTCCTCGTCCTCCAGTAGTGGGCCCTGTCTGGCCACATTTGTACCTGGCCTCTGCTGTTGCAAAAAACCTCCTTCTGAGTCACTTCTAAGAGACTGGCCTGAAAGTGCTAAAAATGACCCCTCTTCCTCCTCCTGGGCCACCTCCTCTGCCATCATTGCCCTAAGTGTTTTCTCAAGGAGACATAGAAGTGGTACTGTAACGCTGATAACGGCGTCATCGCCACTGGCCATGTTGGTGGAGTACTCGAAACAGCGCAACAGGGCACACAGGTCTCGCATGGAGGCCCAGTCATTGGTGGTGAAGTGGTGCTGTTCCGCTGTGCGACTGACCCGTGCGAGCTGTAGCTGAAACTCCACTATGGCCTGCTACTGCTCGCACAGTCTGTCCAGCATGTTCAAGGTGGAGTTCCACCTGGTGGGCACGTCACATATGAGGCGGTGACCGGGAAGGCCGAAGTTACGCTGTAGCGCAGATCAATGGCGGATCCAGAGCCTGGTCTCGGGAGGGGCACTTTCAGATTATTTTCTGTCCGCCGCCAAAAAATGGTGCTTATAGAACAGACTCCACAGTGTAGGCTATATATGTATAACAAACATATTTCACATGAAAACTTACAGTTATTTGGCTTGGCCCTTGGGGATCTCGGACGCCACTTCCACACTTTGGCCGGGGGCTCGGCGGAGCTGATGTTCTGTTTTATCCTAATGAGAAAGATTTCATAATAAGGATTTGGAGAAGGGGCAGAGGGATAGCAGAGCAGGGAGAGGCTGGTGCTGCTACTAGGGGGTCATACCATGTGGGAGTAATAAAGCCCACCATAATGCCCCCCCAGTAGTAATAATTCTCCTTATAATGTGACAGTGCAAAAAATACCCCCTTGTAATACCCCCAGTTGAGCTAATGTCCCCATAGTGCCCCCATAATGTGCCAGTATAAAATACCCCTATATAGCGCCCATAGTAAATTACCCCATAGTGCTCCACACCCTCCTTCCTCCTAGTGCCCCCCATAATGTACCAGTATAAAATGCTCCAGTAGATGCCCTCAGTGTCCCCCATAATTTGCAAGTATAAAATACCCCTTCTTAGTGCCCTCCGTAGATGACCCCATAGTACTCCTCTCCCCCTTCCCCATAGTACCCACCATAATGTGTCCCAGTATAAAATTGTACTGTACAGAGAGCCCATATAAAATACCCCTTCTTTGTGGCCTCAGTAGATGCCCCTATAGTGCCCCCAATCATGTGCCAGTATTAACAGCCCCCCCCTGCCAGTAATAATAGCCCCCTATGCCAGTAATAGCAGCCCCCAGTAATAACAGCCCCCCTGTGCCAGTAATAACAGCCCCCAGTAATAAGAGCCTCTCTGTGCCAGTAATAACAGCCCCCAGTAATAAGAGCCCCTCTGTGTCATTAATAACAGCCCCCAGTAATAAGAGCCCCTCTGTGCCAGTAATAACAGTCCCCAGTAATAACAGCCCCCTTTGCCAGTAATAACAGCCCCCAGTGATAACAGCCCCCAGTAATAAAAGCCCCCCTTTGCCAGTAATAACAGCCCCCCGCCAGTAATAACAGCCCCCAGGTGCCAGTAATAACAGCCCCCCGCCAGTAAAAGTATTGTATATAATAAAATAAAATAAAACACATACTTACCTCCATGTCAGCGATGCGATGCAGGCCTCTTCTGGCCTGTGTCCCACGCTGTATGGCTCAGGCAGCGCGATGACGTCATCGCGCCACCTGCGCCGACCTCTGATAGGCTGCAGGCACTAGGACGGCAGCCTATCAGAGAAAGGGACACGCCTCTCCCTCCCCTACCGCAGCACAGGCAGGCATCTGTATCGCTGTCCTAAGGACGGCGATACAGATGACTGGAGATGAGCGCTTCCACAATGGAAGCGCTCATCTCCCTGTGCCCAGCAGCCCACCGCCAGCTCGAGGGGGGCAATAGCCTCGTTGCCCCCCCCCCCCCCCCCCTGGATCCGCCACTGGCGCAGATAGGCGAGCAGCAGCAGGATGTGAACGCCGGAAGCGCGCACAGACGGACCGCACTTTCTGCAGCAGCTCTGACATGTCGGGGTAGTTGTGAATAAACTTCTGCACCACCAAATACAGAACATGCGCCAGGCAAGGGATGTGCGTCAAACCGGCTAGTCCCAGAGCCGCGACGAGATTTCGCCCCTTAATGGCAAACCAGCAGGCCGGGCTTGAGGCTCACCGGCAGCAACCACTCGTCGGTCTGTTGTTCAATACTCCGCCACAACTCCTGCGCGGTGTGGGGCCTGTCCCCCAAACATATGAGTTTCAGAATGGCTCGCTGATGTTTATCCCGGGCTGTGCTGAAGTTGGTAGTGAAGGTGTGTGGCTGACTGGATGAGCAGGTGGAAGAAGAGGAGGAGGAAGCCGAGTAGGAGGAGGAGACTACAGGGGGCAAAGAATGTTGCCCTGCGATCCTTGGCGGCGGAAGGACGTGCGCCAAATAGCTCTTCGCCTGGGGCACAGCCGCCACTACATTTACCCAGTGAGCAGTTAGGGAGATATAGCGTCCCTGGCCGTGCTTACTGGTCCACGTATCTGTGGTTAGGTGGACCTTTTGCCACAGATGGCGTTGTGCAGTGCACACTTGATTTTATCGGATACTTGGTTGTGCAGGGAAGGCACGGCTTTCTTGGAGAAGTAGTGGCGGCTGGGAACAACATACTGTGGAACAGCAAGCGACATGAGCTGTTTGAATCTGTCTGTGTCCACCAGCCTGAATGACAGCATTTCATAGGCCAGTAGTTTAGAAATGCTGGCATTCAGGGCCAGGGATCGAGGGTGGCTAGGTGGGAATTTGCGCTTTCTCTCAAATGTTTGTGAGATGGAGAGCTGAACGCTGCCGTGTGACATGATGGAGATGCTTGGTAATGGAGGTGGTGGTGTTGGTGGTACATCCTCTGTTTGCTGGGCGGCAGGTGCTAACGTTCCTCCCGAGGCGGAGGAAGAGGCCGAGGCGGCAGCAACAGAAGAGGTAGCAGTGGAGCCTGAGTGAGTTCCTTGTTTTTAAGGTGTTTACTCCACTGCAGTTCATGCTTTGCATGCAGGTGCCTGGTCATGCAGGTTGTGCTAAGGTTTAGATGTTAATGCCTCGCTTCAGGCTCTGATGGCACAGCGTGCAAACCACTCGGGTCTTGTCGTCAGCACATTGTTTGAAGAACTGCCACGCCAGGGAACTCCTTGAAGCTGCCTTTGGGGTGCTCGGTCCCAGGTGGCAGTGGCCAGTAGCAGGCAAACTCTCTTGGCGGCGGGTGTTCTGCTTTTGCCCCCTGCTCCCTCTTTTGCTACGCTGTTGGCTCGGTCTCACCACTGCCTCTTCCTCTGAACTCTGAAAGTCAGTGGCATGACCTTCATTCCATGTGGGGTCTAGGACCTCATCGTCCCCTGCATCGTCTTCCACCCAGTCTTCCTCCCTGACCTCCTGTTCAGTCTGCACACGGCAGAAAGACGCAGCAGTTGGCACCTGTGTTTCGTCATCATCAGAGACGTGCTGAGGTGGTATTCCCATGTCCTCATCATCAGGAAACATAAGTGGTTGTGCATTCTATGTCTTCCACCGCTGGGGAAGGGCTAGGTGGATGCCCTTGGGAAACCCTGCCCTGCCAGTAGAGTCTTCAAACAGCATAAGAGACTGCTGCATAACTTGAGGCTCAGACAGTTTCCCTGATATGCATGGGGGTGATGTGACAGACTGATGGGCTTGGTTTTCAGGCGCCATCTGTGCGCTTTCTGCAGAAGACTGGGTGGGAGATAATGTGAACGTGCTGGATCCACTGTCGGTCACCCAATTGACTAATGCCTGTACCTGCTCAGGCCTTACCATCCTTAGAACGGCATTGGGCACCAAATATCGCTGTAAATTCTGGCAGCTACTGGGACCTGAGGTAGTTGGTTCACTAGGACGCGTGGCTGTGGCAGAACGGCCACGTCCTCTCCCAGCACCAGAGGGTCCACTAACACCTCCACGACCATGTCCGCATCTCTTACTAGATGTTTTCCTCATTGTTACAGTTCACCACAATAAGAAAAAAAATATTTGGCCCAATGTATTGAATTCAAATTCAGGCCTTTTTTTATAGGCACCTAACACTATCTGGCTATCTATTTAGGTACCGTATTACAGGCACAGCAGCAACCACAGATTTAGCTGAATATAAATTGTAGGCATAGTATTTAGGCCCTGGATGACAGGTATCCCTTTTATGGACAGAATTAGACTTGGAAATGCACGGTTGCGTGTGAAGTTATTGAGGATGACCCTATCCGCACCTTCAATGTAATATACCCTTTTATGTAAAGATTTAAACTTGGCCTGATACAGCAGAAACCACAGATTTATGGAATTGCTAATTTGGGAATTGAATTTCAACCGAGAACTAAATATATCCTTTGCCAGACAGCAGACAGTATTACAATTGGCTAGCCACAGCTGAAACACCAGATTTAGGGTACTGCTATTTTGGCAATTGTATTTCATCCCTCAATAAAATAGCAAGCACAGCCAACACACTATTGATGGTTAAATGGACTTGGTAGCAGCTTGTGCTGGCGCACCACAAGACACTAAATGGCCGCCGATCACCCCAGAAAAAAGTAACTGTAAAACGGTCTGGGCAGCCTAAAAACAATGAGCAATTAACTAGCAGATGTTAAATGATACACAGCTGTAGATCGATCACTTCATTAAGTGTTTTTGATGAGTAAATCCCAGCCTAATCTCGCCCTAACAGCAGCAGCTGCATCCTCCCCCTACACTGATCAGAGCAGAGTGATGTGCGGCGCTACGTGACTCCAGCTTAAATAGAGGCTAGGTCACATGCTGCACTGGCCAATCACAGCCATGCCAATAGTAGGCATGGCTGTGATGGCCTCTTGGGGCAAGTAGTATGACGCTTGTTGATTGGCTGCTTTGCAGCCTTTCAAAAAGCTCCAAGAAAGCGCAGAACACCGAACCCAGACTTTTGCGTAAATGTTCGGGTTCGGGTCCGTGTTATGAACACCCCAAAATTCGGTACGAACCCGAACTATACAGTTCGGGTTCGCTCATCCCTTTTCGTCAGTATTGTCTGTCCTCTCCCTGGTGTTTTCCTTTAGTGTTAGTGGTGCGCACTAGTGTTCCCACAACCCTATTCACTACTCAGGGCTCATCTTAAGGAAAGCCAGGGTTTAGGCACGTGATCGGCGTACGGGTGAAAAACCCGTCTAGTTACGTTAGGGCAGTCAGGTGCCATCCTCAAGGTGAGTTAGGGGTCACTATCTTTCCCTCTCCCTTGGACAGGGCCTTCCCTTTTCCCTCCCTTTGCATCACGTTTGTGATCGGCACGCCGGTCGTGATATTATATCTGGCCCTTATTTTGTGTAGAGAAAAAAAAAACTTTTTTTTTCCGTCTCTTTTCTGCCTATTTAAAATCCAGCATGGATCCTATTGCCGCTTTGACAAAGAATCTTCAAAGCCTGTCTTTGGAGGTGGCAGGATTGAAGGCTTCGGTCCTCCAGCAACAGCAGCAATTGCAGCAGACCGCAAGTCCAGCAGTTGCTATGGGTAACCAGGTTGCCCCGGAACCCAAGGTTGTTCTTCCTGACAGATTTTTTGGGGGAAGGGACAAATTTGTGACGTTCCGTGAGGCCTGTAAGTTATATTTTAGGCTGCGCCCCTACTCATCTGGTAATAAAGAACAGCGGGTGGGGATTACTTCCCTGCTTCAGGGGGACCCGCAATCCTGGGCGTTCTCTTTACTCACTGATTCTCCAGCTATCCGGTCTGTGGAGGAATTTTTTGGGGCCTTGGGTCTCATATATGATGACCCTGACCGAGTCGCCTGGTTGATTCGAAGTTACGGAGACTCCTACAGGGAGATCGGCCAGCAGAGGAGTATTGCTCAGAGTTCCGTAGTTGGGCTACGGATACCCAGTGGAACGATCCAACTTTTAGGATTTAGTTCTGCTCTGGGTTATCCGAAAGGGTTAAGGATGCGCTTGCGCTGTATGAGACCCCCTTTTCCCTTGATGCTGTTATGTCCCTTTCTATTAGAATAGATAGACGTCTTAGGGACAGATTGAAAGATCCTGAACAATTAGTCACCCCTCCCAAGCAACAGCTAGTCTGTACGGACCTAGACGAGCCTATGCAGCTTAGGAGGAACTACTCGTCAGGTCCGTCCTCCTGAGGCTCGCCGTAGGCCTGGGGGTTTGTTTTTTCTGTGGGGGGAGGGATCATTTAATTAATGTCTGTCCTTCCATACTCAAAAACAAAAGACAGTCGGAAAACTACTAACCCCAGGATGTGTGGAGGATGTCAACCGGGGGGTATACGTTTCCTCCATACGAACATCTCAATTTGTGTTGCCAGTGGTTGTTGTTTTTGGTGTTAAGACGGAGACTATTTCTTTCTTCCTAGACAGTGGAGCAGGAGTAAATTTGATGTTTGCCCAGACTATGGGTTTGTCTTTCTGTACGCTACAGAGACCTATTCCCATTTTCGCTATTGACTCTGCTCCTCTGTCTCAGAGAAACCTTACTCACATTGTTCATAGTTTACACCTTCGGGTAGGGGACCACCATAACGAGTGTTTCATGTTATGTTATGGAGGGCCTTCCCTCTCCTGTGGTATTGGCTCTTCCCTGGTTGGTAGTGCACAATCCAGTGGTGGATTGGCAGGCCATAGACATATTGGAGTGGAGTGAGCATTGCAGAGAAAATTGCTTAAATAGCAATTGCTTAGTCGCCTCCATAGCTGCTTTACCTACATTTGTTTCGGACTTTGAGGACGTTTTCTCTGAAAAGGGGTGTCAGAAGTTACCACCTCACCATCCTTATGATTGCCCGGTTAACCTGATTCACGGTGCAAAATTACCCAAGACCAGGTTATATAATCTTTTGGGTCCCGAGAGACAAGCTAGGTGGCCTCTATTTTTTACCAGGTTTAACTTTTTTATCACCTATCGTCCTGGGGCAAAAAATACCAAGGCAGATGCATTATCTTGTAGTTTCCCTGGAGGGGGTAATGTGGGTGATCCGGTACACATTCTACAAAGAGGAGTGGTTGTCTCTGCTGTACACTCTGTTCTGGAGGGGAAGGTGTTAGAGGCCCAGGAGGACACCCCGGTCTCTTGTCCCTCAGAGAAATTGTTTGTACCGTTAAACCTGCATCTCAAATTATTAAAGGAACATCATAATTCGGCACTTGCTGGGCCCCCGGGTAGTAAAGCAACCTTGGAGCTATTGTCTCGTTGTTTTTGGTGGCCAAGGTTGCGTCAGGATGTAATGGATTTTGTGTCTACTTGTGCACGCGCTACAGTCTCTCATACACGTCCTGCAGGGTCTTTATTACCACTTGTCATTACCAATAGGCCTAGGACACATCTGTCAATGGATTTCATCACTGACTTACCTTTCGTCTGCGGGTAAAACAGTTATCTTGGTAGTAGTGGACAGGTTTAGCAAAATGGTACACATTGCGTTACCCGCACTACCCAATGCTAAGACTCTTGCTCAGGTATTTATCAGTGAAATCGTGAAGCTTCACAGGGTCCCTTCCGATGTTGTTTTGGATCAGGGAACCCAGTTTATTTCTAAGTTTTGGAAAGCTTTTTGTTCCCGTTTGGGGGTACACTTGTCTTTTTCCTCAGCTTTTCATCCTCAGTCGAATGGACAGACTGAGCATACCAACCAAAACCTTGAGACATAACTAAGGTGTTTTGTGTCTGAAAACCAAGAGGTGTGGTCATCATATTTACCGTTAGCTGAGTTTGCTATAAATAATCGCCGTCATGAATCCACTGGCAAGTCACCATTTCTTGGTGCATATGGTTTTCATCCCCAATTCTGTACTTTCAAAGAGGGGGGGTATTCTGGGGTTCCCGAAGAGGAACGGTTTTCGTCATCTCTTTCATCTGTATGGCAGAAAGTGCAAGCTAACTTGAAAAATATGGGAGGTAAACATAAATGCATGGCTGATAAGAAACGGTCGCCAGGTCCGGACCTAGGAGTGAATGACTATGTGGGGTTATCTACTAGGAATATTAAGTTAAAGGTTCCCTCTTGGAAACTGGGTCCTAGGTTCATTGGTCCTTACAAAATAATAGCCATCATTAACCCTGTGGCTTTTCGCCTGGAGCTACCTCAAACTCTTAAAATCCATAACGCCTTCCATAAGTAGTTACTCAAAAAGTATGTTCCGCCTCTAGAACTGTCACGAACTATGGATCCGACCGCTCCGGATCCCACAGCTCTGACGTAGTGGTCTGTGACGGAGTCTGCGCACACACAGAGACCTCACGTGACCGGGGTATTACCACTCGGCTAACACCCCCCACTACACTTCGGTAACTGCCACCACGTGGGTTCCCGGTCCACGAGCCGACTATCCGGGTCATTCACTATCACACAGATCAGTGGATGATCCGGATATCACTTACTGACCAACCGCAGTCAATCACCCCCAGCTACAATTCCTAAAAGGCAATTTAACTAACTACCTGGTAACGTCTCTTCAAAGGCAAGGTACGTTGTTCAGCAGCTTAGAATATGGAAGACTTGGCTACTTAGATTTTATAATCTTTAATAAGCGGTAAAAAGCAGTGCAGACAAGTCTAATGAAAATGACTATAAAACTACAGAATAATAATAACAATATAAATAATCACGACAGTTCAAATGAAAGGGAAAAAGATGAAAGAATACTTAGTTTCTCTGGAGGGTTTCAGATGGTCGTTCATATGTCCTTTTTGAATCCTTGCAAACCCCTTTTCAGTATGTATCAGGGGAGACCCTCAAAGTTCTTCTGATACAGGGATATGCCGTCAATGTCCAATTAAGTGTCTGGTGATGTTCCATGGGTCTCTCCCCTCTGTCCTTGTGCATGGATTTTTATGAACTCTGCCATGGGCAGGAGACTTACTCCTGTCAGCCAATGGCAGCAGAGTGACTGTCAATCCTAGGGATTGGCCTCCAAGTGTTTTATGACCCCATCAAAATTCAGTTCCTACAATGAGGATTATACTTAAGCCCGTATCTCCTTGATACATCGGCATATTTTTATACAGAATACATATTTGCGATCCTTATTTATTTACCTACAGAATGAGACCACACACGGTAATGCTGGGACCTGTAGTTCTTCTACCACCCATAGGTCAGCTACAGAATCACATCCTCTAGTCATATTTGATACCAAATTAACCACAATACTCTGTAGAGCCTGGACCTGGTGTCAGAAAGGGCATAAGTTGATTCATAAATGAAATATGAAAGTGGACTGGTTTTATGCCCAGAGCTAATTAAGGGCTATTAGCTCTCCTCAAACCAGACCTGGAAATTAATGACGTCACGCTCCAGCCAGGCTTGACAGCGAGCTTATCTTATCTCATAGGACAGGATGAGCTGGGCCTGGTGTAGCTTTTATGACCTTTTATTGCTGGCCTCAAAGAGTAGTGGTAATAAAAGTGTCCATCTATATCATAGGCGACCCAGGCTTCAGAAAGATGAGAGTTCACAGCTTTTTACATAGGCCAGAAGCATATAAGATGGCTACCCAGAGGAATTATGTATGTATGCCGGCACAGCTTCCACCCCCTCCTGTTATTGTTGATGGTAATCTAGAGTTTCAAATATCCAAAATTGTTGATTCTCATCAGGTCCGCCATTCTCTTTAACCACCTCCGGACCGCCTAACGCAGATGTGCGGTCCGGAGGTGGCAGCCCTGCGCACGACGACGCATATACGCGTCATCTCGCGAGGGCCGGGATTTCCTGTGAACGCGCGCACACAGGCGCGCGCGCTCACAGGAACGGAAGGTACGCGAGTGGATCTCCAGCCTGCCAGCGGCGATCGCTCGCTGGCAGGCTGGAGATCCGAATTTTTTAACCCCTAACAGGTATATTAGACGCTGTTTTCATAACAGCGTCTAATATACCTCCTACCTGGTCCTCTGGTGGTCCCTTTTGTTAGGATCGACCACCAGAGGACTCAGGTAGGTCAGTACAGTCGCACCAAACACCACACTACACTACACTACACTACACCCCCCCACCCCCCCGTCACTTATTAACCCCTTATAAACCCCTGATCACCCATGATCACCCCATATAAACTCCCTGATCACCCCCCTGTCATTGATCACCGCCCTGTCATTGATCACCCCCCTGTCAGGCTCCGTTCAGACGTCCGCATGATTTTTACGGATCCGATCCATGTATCCATGGATCCGTAAAAATCATGCGGACGTCTGAATGGAGCCTTACAGGGGGGTGATCAATGACAGGCGGGTGATCACCCATATACACTCCCTGATCACCCCCTGTCATTGATCACCCCCGTCATTGATCACCCCCGTGTAAGGCACCATTCAGACGTCCGCATGATTTTTACGGATCCATGGATACATGGATCGGATCCGCAAAACACATGCGGACGTCTGAATGGAGCCTTACAGGGGGTGATCAATGACAGGCGGGTGATCACCCATAGACACTCCCTGATCACCCCCCTGTCATTGATAACCCCCCTGTAAGGCTCCATTCAGACGTCCGCATGCGTTTTATGGATCCGTAAAAAATCATGCGGATGTCTGAATGGAGCCTTACAGGGGGGGTGATCAGTGACAGGGGGGTGATCACCCTGATCACCCCCTGTCATTGATAACCCCCCTGTAAGGCTCCATTCAGACGTCCGCATGCATTTTGTGGATCCGATCCATGTATCATGCGGATGTCTGAATGGAGCCTTACAGGGGGGGTGATCAGTGACAGGGGGGTGATCACCCTGATTACCCTGATCACCCCCTGTCATTGATAACCCCCCTGTAAGGCTCCATTCAGACGTCCGCATGCATTTTGTGGATCCGATCCATGTATCCATGGATCCGTAAAAAATCATGCGGATGTCTGAATGGAGCCTTACAGGGGGGGTGGTCAGTGACAGGGGGGTGATTACCCTGATCACCCCCTGTCATTGATAACCCCCCTGTAAGGCTCCATTCAGACGTCCGCATGCGTTTTGTGGATCCGATCCATGTATCCATGGATCCGTAAAAAATCATGCGGATGTCTGAATGGAGCCTTACAGGGGGGGTGGTCAGTGACAGGGGGGTGATTACCCTGATCACCCCCTGTCATTGATAACCCCCCTGTAAGGCTCCATTCAGACGTCCGCATGCGTTTTGTGGATCCGATCCATGTATCCATGGATCCGTAAAAAATCATGCGGATGTCTGAATGGAGCCTTACAGGGGGGGTGATCAGTGACAGAGGGGTGATCACCCTGATTACCCTGATCACCCCCTGTCATTGATAACCCCCCTGTAAGGCTCCATTCAGACGTCCGCATGCATTTTGTGGATCCGATCCATGTATCCATGGATCCGTAAAAAATCATGCGGATGTCTGAATGGAGCCTTACAGGGGGGGTGATCCGTGACAGGGGGGTGATCACCCTGATTACCCTGATCACCCCCTGTCATTGATAACCCCCCTGTAAGGCTCCATTCAGACGTCCGCATGCGTTCTGTGGATCCGATCCATGTATCCATGGATCCGTAAAAAATCATGCGGATGTCTGAATGGAGCCTTACAGGGGGGGTGATCAGTGACAGGGGGGTGATCACCCTGATTACCCTGATCACCCCCTGTCATTGATAACCCCCCTGTAAGGCTCCATTCAGACGTCCGCATGCGTTCTGTGGATACGATCCATGTATCCATGGATCCGTAAAAAATCATGCGGATGTCTGAATGGAGCCTTACAGGGGGGGTGATCAATGACAGGGGGGTGATCAGGGAGTCTATATGGGTGATCACCCCCCTGTCATTGATCACCCCCCTGTCATTGATCACTCCCCCCCCTGGTAAGGCTCCATTCAGCCATTTTTTTTGGCCCAAGTTAGCGGAAATTTTTTGTTTGTTTTTGTTTTTTCTTACAAAGTCTCATATTCCACTAACTTGTGTCAAAAAATAAAATCTCACATGGACGCACCATACCCCTCACGGAATCCAAATGCGTAAACATTTTTAGACATTTATATTCCAGACTTCTTCTCACGCTTTAGGGCCCCTAAAAAGCCAGGGCAGTATAAATACCCCACATGTGACCCCATTTCGGAAAGAAGACACCCCAAGATATTCCGTGAGGGGCATATTGAGTCCATGAAAGATTGAAATTTTTGTCCTAAGTTAGCGGAAAGTGAGACTTTGTGAGAAATAAACAAAAAAAAATCAATATCCGCTAACTTATGCAAAAAAAAAAAAATTCTAGGAACTCGCCAGGCCCCTCATTGAATACCTTGGGGTGTCTTCTTTCCAAAGTGGGGTCACATGTGGGGTATTTATACTGCCCTGGATTTTTAGGGGCCCTAAAGCATGAGAAGAAGTCTGGGATCCAAATGTCTAAAAATGCCCTCCTAAAAGGAATTTGGGCCCCTTTGCGCATCTAGGCTGCAAAAAAGTGTCACACATGTGGTATCGCCGTACTCAGGAGAAGTTGGGGAATGTGTTTTGGGGTGTCATTTTACATATACCCATGCTGGGTGAGAAAAATATCTTGGTCAAATGCCAACTTTGTATAAAAAAATGGGAAAAGTTGTCTTTTGCCAAGATATTTCTCTCACCCAGCATGGGTATATGTAAAATGACCCCCCAAAACACATTGCCCAACTTCTCCTGAGTACGGCGATACCACATGTGTGACACTTTTTTGCAGCCAAGGTGGGCAAAGGGGCACCTTTCGGATTTCGCAGGCCATTTTTTACACATTTTGATTGCAAGGTACTTCTTACACATTTGGGCCCCTAAATTGCCAGGGCAGTATAACTACGCCACAAGTGACCCCATTTTGGAAAGAAGACACCCCAAGGTATTCCGTGGGGGGCACGGCGAGTTCCTAGAATTTTTTATTTTTTGTCACAATTTAGCGGAAAATGATGATTTTTCTTTTTTTTTCTTTTTTCCTTACAAAGTCTCATATTCCACTAACTTGCGACAAAAAATTAAAAATTCTAGGAACTCACCATGCCCCTCACGGAATACCTTGGGGTGTCTTCTTTCCAAAATGGGGTCACTTGTGGCGTAGTTATACTGCCCTGGCAATTTAGGGGCCCAAATGTGTGAGAAGAACTTTGCAATCAAAATGTGTAAAAAATGGCCTGCAAAATCTGAAAGGTGCACTTTGGAATATGCGCCCCTTTGCCCACCTTGGCTGCAAAAAAGTGTGACACATCTGGTATCGCCGTACTCAGGAGAAGTTGGGGAATGTGTTTTGGGGTGTCATTTTACATATACCCATGCTGGGTGAGAGAAATATCTTGGCAAAAGACAACTTTTCCCATTTTTTTATACAAAGTTGGCATTTGACCAAGATATTTTTCTCACCCAGCATGGGTATATGTAAAATGACACCCCAAAACACATTCCCCAACTTCTCCTGAGTACGGCGATACCAGATGTGTCACACTTTTTTGCTGCCAAGGTGGGCAAAGGGGCGCATATTCCAAAGTGCACCTTTTGGATTTCACCGGTCATTTTTTACACATTTTGATTGCAAGGTACTTCTCACACATTTGGGCCCCTAAATTGCCAGGGCAGTATAACTACCCCACAAGTGACCCCATTTTGGAAAGAAGACACCCCAAGGTATTCTGTGAGGGGCATGGTGAGTTCCTAGAATTTTTTATTTTTTGTCGCAAGTTAGTGGAATATGAGACTTTGTAAGAAAAAAATAAAAATAAAAATCATCATCATTTTCCGCTAACTTGTGACAAAAAATAAAAAGTTCTATGAACTCACTATGCCCATCAGCGAATACCTTAGGGTGTCTACTTTCCGAAATGGGGTCATTTGTGGGGTAGTTATACTGTTTGGGCATTGTAGAACCTCAGGAAACATGACAGGTGCTCAGAAAGTCAGAGCCGTTTCAAAAAGCGGAAATTCACATTTTTGTACCATAGTTTGTAAATGCTATAACTTTTACCCAAACCATTTTTTTTTTTGCCCAAACATTTTTTTTTATCAAAGACATGTAGAACTATAAATTTAGCGAAAAATTTATATATGGATGTCGTTTTTTTTGCAAAATTTCACAGCTGAAAGTGAAAAATGTCATTTTTTTGCAAAAAAAATCGTTACATTTTGATTAATAACAAAAAAAGTAAAAATGTCAGCAGCAATAAAATACCACCAAATGAAAGCTCCATTAGTGAGAAGAAAAGGAGGTAAAATTCATTTGGGTGGTAAGTTGCATGACCGAGCGATAAACGGTGAAAGGAGTGTAGTGCCGAAGTGTAAAAAGTGGCCTGGTCATGAAGGGGGTTTCACCTAGCGGGGCTGAAGTGGTTAATATCTGGTGCATTGGAGGGTTTATGGTCCCGAGGAAAGAATGTGGGTTCCAGCGTCAGAAGTAAATGCCAACAAGTTAGTTCGGGCTTTTCATCCCTCTCATCCTGAGAGACCTGGTCCTGAGTGTCCGCAGGCCCCTCGTTGAAAGGGGGGTACTGTCACGAGGGTGTCAAGAGCCACGTCTGACTCTGTTAAACCCGGGGTCAGGAAGTCGCAGCGGGTGGCTGCGCGCTCTATGTCTAAAGATCGCACTGTTACTTAATGGTAGCTTTCTGTGTTTGCCTTGCAATCCTTTTTGTCTCACTCAGGGATCCGTAGCTTCTTCCCCATAGCTGTTTCTTGTCCGGCACTCCCAACCTCATTATATTCCCCTCTCCCACTTCTCTGGTTGCCATATATAGAGCTTCCTGCCTGGACTTCTATACTGACCCACTGGAGCTGTGTAGCTGTTATTCCTGGTTGTCGTACCAGAGCATTACCCTCCGGATCCCTGTTGGTCTTTTGTTGTCCGTTGTTTTTGCCCACCTGGGATTATATGTTTCTTCAGTGTTGTCTGTCCTCTCCCTGGTGTTTTCCTTTAGTGTTAGTGGTGCGGACTAGTGTTCCCACCACCCTATTCACTACTCAGGGCTCATCTTAAGGAAAGCCAGGGTTTAGGCACGTGATCGGCGTACAGGTAAAAAAACCCTTCTAGGGCAGTCAGGTAGGAAGAAGAAGAAAAAAAGGAGGAGGTTTATTCAGACACTAAAGGATCTAGAAAGGAAAATCCCCTTGTTTCTAACAGTAGGCGCCTACAGTTGTGGTGACTGGAGTTTGAGTAGCACTTAGTGTAGATTTTGAAAAAACTAAAATAAGAGTGAGGGGAAAGGTACAGGAGAGGCGCCAAAACCGAGCAAAAAAATACACTAAAAATTATTTCGTATCAAGGTGCTAAAATGTTAGCATATTATACATGTAGGTAAAAAAAAAAATATATATATATATATATATTAAACATAAAAAAACTTTAAATAAAAATTTTAAATCTAAATGGAAAACCTTTTTTTTTATATAAAAAAAATGGAAAATAGAAAAAGAATTGTTGAAATAAGATGGTTGAAATAAGATAAAATGAAGTCCCTGCTGTGGTGACCACAGAGGGTTAAAGGTGGAGGTTAAAAACCAACGTTAAAAACAAGGAATAAAATGGATGAACAGACATCCAATGAGGCACTTTCTTCACTGGGGGGGGGTCGTCAGCAGGATAAGCATAAAACACCTGTGACGATTCCCCCGGCCAGGATCGTGTGTAGAGTCTCAGTGAATGATGGCAGCAAGGCAGTGTGCTTCTGATCAAATCACCTTTATTAGCAGATATCAGGGAGGTTTTTAACCTCCACCTTTAACCCTCTGTGGTCACCACAGCAGGGACTTCATTTTATCTTATTTCAACAATTCTTTTTCTATTTTCCTTTTTTTATATATAAAAAAGGTTTTCCATTTAGATTTAAAATTTTTATTAAAAGTTTTTTGACCTACATGTACAGCAGGCTGGTTTTCCAGCCTGCATTTGTGGGAGGGGCATAGGGTACTTAACCTTCCCTCGCTGCTCCATCAGACGCCGGCATCGCGTGGTGCATTCTCGTGTTCGGTGACGTCATCCGGGTGCGACTTCCGGTTTCCGGCCTTCCCCGTGCAGACGAGCAGCGGCGGCGTCCTTCTTCTCCTCTGGTAAGCTACTTGGGCCCAGTTCCGTACTGCCGCCCGTCGGTACGCCCGGCCGGCCGGCCCCAGTCTCATGACCCCCTCCGTTCACCTCGCTCTCCGGAGGGCCCGCCTTTGCAAGCATTTTCTCATCCCTGCGCGTCATACCCATCCTGCTACCCCCTGCTGTTTTCCGCCCGGCCCCTCCCACGTCCGGCACCCTCGTCAGGCCAGTTTGTAACCCTGGGAATCCTTCATAATATCCATAGCTAGGAATCCTATGACTGGTGTCATATGCTGGACGTTTGGCAAAGACGTTCATTTAGTGAATAGTTATCAACCAAAGTTTATCAAAATTCATGATGTCACAAATGCTTTATTGTAAGAATGTGATGTGAAATGTGATATAAGGTATCTATTTCCTTGTCTTCATGTGCTCTCATGGTTATTATGTTTAGTCAGTGCCCAGAAGGATACGTGTGCATTAAAATCGGAAGAAACCTCTAACCATGGCTACACAAGTTTTGACCAGCACGTTTTTCAATTAGCACACCCTTTTGCCAGGAACAACTCCCCTGACGGGCCAGGTAGTCTCCGGCAGGGTCAGTGACCACCGGAGCACGCCATCACTCCTCAGAGGTGCACCCCGGTTCCGGTGCCGGAGCTGTGGTGGGGGGAGCTTGCCCAGGACGGTCCAGCTGGGCAGGTCAGGCCCCCCTTCCTGGCTCCTGGCACGCTGCACGGCACAGGCGTGTTTTTCACCCTCACCAGCCCCCCCCCCCCCCCCCACCCGTCCATTGCTCCTGGCAAAAAATAAAATAAAAAAAAAATAAAAAAAAAATAAAAAAATCGTTTTCCGTCACCCTGTCCCGTCAAGGTCCTGTCACCTGATCCGTTCAGGTTCTCTTCACGTCCTGTCACCTGATTCGTTCAGGTTCTCTTCATGTCCTGTCACCTGATTCGTTCAGGTTCTCTTCATGTCCTGTCACCTGATTCGTTCAGGTTCTCTTCATGTCCTGTCACCTGATTCGTTCAGGTCCTCTTCGTGTCCTGTCACCTGATCCACTCAAGGTCTCTTCGTGTTCTGTCACCTGATCCGGTCGGGTTCTCTTCAGGTCCTGCCACCTGAGCCATTCAGCTTCACCTCGTTGTCCCGCCTCCAGTTACGTTTTTGTTTCTCTCTCGTGTCCTGTCTCCATGTTTCTCAGGTTGTTCGGGTCCTGTCACCTGATACGTTCAGGTTCGTTTCATGTCCTGACACGTTCAGGTTCGTTTCGTGTCCTGCCACCTGATGCGTTCAGGTTTGTTTTTTCGTGTCCTGCCACCTGATGCGTGCAGGTTCGTTTCGTGTCCTGACACGTTCAGGTTCGTTTCGTGTCCTGCCACCTGACACGTTCAGGTTCGTTTCGTGTCCTGCCACCTGACACGTTCAGGTTCGTTTCGTGTCCTGCCGCCTGTCACGTTCAGGTCCGTTCGTGCCTTCTCACCTGACACTTCAGGTTCATTTCATGTCCTATCACCTTTTGAGATTCAGTTTTCTCGTGTTCTGTCACCTCTTTCTCCAGCTTTCTCGTCATTGTTCTGTTACCCTTCATGTCCGGGCGCCCGACACGGTCAGATTTCGTCATGTCCCCTTGATTGTTAGGCTCAGTTTTGTCTCCTTCACGATCCGCACGGATGTTCAGGGCCGGTCGCCTGACTCTCCCACTGTCACTCAATGTTGTTCAGTCGTCCCGTCAGGTCCTTCACCTGTCCTTGTCCATCCATGTCAACTCCCTCCCCACTGTCCTGTCACGTTTTATGTTCGGCTCCAACCTGCCATCACGGTCAGTTCAGGCTCTTCACCTCGCTCATTCGGGTCCCGTTGGCTCTCCGTCGCCGTCATGCGCGGGTCATGTCGCCTCGCTGGCGGCCACCATGGTAAAATTCCACGTTGACACCCAGCCGAGGCCTCGTCACCAGGGGCATCTCGGCTTTCGGTCGCGTTTTTTCGGGACCCAGCAACCAGCTCCCGGGATACCCCGGGGTCTCCAGTCCGTTTTTTCGGCACAATCCATCACTCTCGTTAACTCCTGGCCCGCTCAGGTTGTCGTTTTTTCTTCCCTCATGCAGGTCTCGTTTCTTCCTGATCATCATCTGCGTAAGTTCCGTTTTCAGAAATGTCGTTCGGCGTATCTCTTCACGCAGGTACCTGTTAAATTCTGCCTCACTTACACGTCCCAGGTTGCGGTTGCGAGGTCTCACCCTCTTCGTGAATTTTCCCGGGCTCGTGATTGCTCCCAGGTTCCCCCTTTTTTTTCCACCCCAATTCCTCTTGGCTCCAGGTAAGAAAAAAAATATAATAATTTTCCGTGGGGCTATTTGCATGGGTTTTGTCATTTCAATTGAGATCCTCCCAACAGGGTCCAGCTCTAACGAGGGCCATCCTTTCCGATACCATGTCCCACGTGTCTGACATTGAAGACTCGATGTCTATCCCGGAGTCGGCAATCTCCGAGGCAGCCAGCCGTGCTTCATACAGGCACTGGACCATCCCCAAGTTGATCACCGAACTCAAAAAGAAGGGGATCCGTTACTCCGCATCAGCTCGAAAGGCAGAGCTATACCGCCTGCTCTTTCCTGAATCGCCCAGGGCCCTTGAACCACCCAGTACCTCCGAAGACCTGGTCTCCATGTCGACCATCCAGCTATCATTGACCCAGCTCCACGCAACCATAAACACTCTGGCATCCTCGATTTCGGGCATCGACGCACGACTCCAGGTCATCGAGAACAAGGATTCCGCATCTCCTCCCCCGGCGGAGGCCGAAGCCATTCCTTCCACTTCCCGGACCAACCCATCAGGTACAAGCCTTGGCACTCCCGACATCGCCCCCGCTTTCTTTGTACCAGAAAATATCAGGCGGGATATCCTAGCAGGAAAGGATATCAACTTGGCCGCTATCCTGATCTCGACCCACGACACAGTCGAAAATCGGACAATTGCCTGCGGAGACGTATCGGTGGTGCTGAGATCCAAAGACGTCCGACTTAACAGGAAACTCACCATTCCCGAGTTCATGCTGACCTTCAGTCTGTACCGTGACATCGTGTGCTCCGTTCATCCCCATCGCAGGGAAGAACTAGATACCTATCTATACCGGATCACCGAGCTAGGTTACAAGTACGGCGGGTCTGCTTTCTACGAGTATCACCGGTCGTTTTCCGCAAAAGCTGCAGCAGCGTTCCTCCAGTACCAGCATGTCACCAACTGGGCCGTCCTGGATATGGAACTCTTTTGCAGGCATTTCGCCGGCCAGAAAGCCCCAGCTTGTGCCAGCTGCCAGTCTGTCCTCCATGCTTCCGACTGGTGTCCCCACATCTCCAACCCAACTTCTGCCAGACCAACGACCAGCTCCGGTGCGCCAAGGTCCAACCCCCTTACGGACAAACTCGGGCGGCCTATCACCTTTTTAGGGAAGAACCAAGTTTGCAACAATTTCAATCTGGGGTTCTGCAGTTATGACAAATGTAAAGCATTGCACATCTGCTCTATTTGCTTTAGGGCCCATCCGCAGTCCTCCTGTTCCCAGCGCACGGCCAAGCGCTCATGACTAGGCGGGGTCAACATTGACCTGTTACTCTCCCTCCTCCAACGGCACCACGATCCCAGTTTCGTCCTGTTCCTCAAGCAGGGCTTCTCCGAAGGTTTCCACACAGGGTTAGTCACCCTCCCACAGGTCACCCATGAATGCCCCAACCTTCTGTCTTCTCTCACGGACCCCGTGGCAGTGGACGAGTTGTTGGAGGCCGAATTGCAGAAAGGCTTCATGATCGGGCCGTTCGCTCAGTCTCCCTTCCTGGTGTATCGGGTCAGCCCCATAGGTCTGGTCACCAAAAAAACCTCAAATAAAAAGAGATTAATATACGACCTGTCTGCTCCTCATGCATCCAGCACCCCCAGCCTAAATTCCCTGGTCCCTTCAGACGAATTTTCAATGCAATACTCCTCCTTGGATGAGGCCATAGAGCTCATCTTACAGGTCGGGGCAGGAGCCTGGTTGTCAAAGGCCGACATTTCTGATGCCTTCAAGCTGCTGCCAATCCTGCCCCACCTGTGGAGGTTCTATGGCATCAAATGGAGGGGTAAGTATTATTTCGCCACCCGCTTGACGTTCGGGTCAAAGAGCAGCCCCTGGCTCTTTGACCAGTTCGCCCAAGCTCTCCACTGGATCCTGGTGAATCACGTCCACTGTCCAAGGGTGATCCATTACTTGGATGATTTCTTGCTCATCGAGCAGGCGGTGCACGCCCCGGACAGGCTGGACAGCCTACTCGATCTGTTCAGCCGCCTGAACGTCCCCGTGGCTTCGGCAAAGGTCGAGGGACCGTCCAGGGTGATCACCTTCCTAGGAATCACCCTGGACACCGTCAAGATGGAGGCCAGCCTTCCCCTGGACAAATTAGTCAGACTCAGGGACTCTGTGGCCAGGCTCGTGGGTACCCGCACGGTGTCAAAATTGGAGCTCCAATCTTTGTTGGGGTCCTTCAATTTTGCCGCCAGGATCATGCCCCAGGGCAGATCCTTCACCTCTGGCCTGCTCAGACTCCTCCCAACAGCCTCGGATCAGCATGCCCTCGTCCACCTCGGACGCGATGCGTTGGCGGACCTGGCCATGTGGTCAGTCTTTTTGTCCAGCTGGAATGGCATCTCCCTCTTTGTTCCTCAGTGGAACGATGCCTCCCCCTTGGTGTTTTCTGACGCGGCTGCTTCCCTCGGTTTCGGAGCCATCTGCGGGGACCAATGGTTTGCGGGTCCTTGGCCCACGCAGGTCTCTTCTGACCAGGAGGCTGCCAAGTCCTCCCCCTTACTCGAGGTATACCCCATCGTGGCGGCTGCTCACGTCTGGGGGCAGTCATGGAGGGACAAGCCGGTGTGCTGCATGACAGACAACCAAACAGTGGTCGACATCCTCGCCAGGGGCAGATCCAGCTCCCCCAAGGTCATGCGCCTAGTTCGCAAGCTCACCTGGCTGTCCTTACAACACAACTTCCGTATCATCTGCAGGCACATCGAAGGCAAGAAAAACACCGCAGCTGATGCCCTGTCCCGCCTAAACTTTAGTTTGTTTTTTCAGATCATGCCGGGAGCACGGAAAGTCGGGATCACCCCCCCAGGGTTCGAAGACTTGATAATGGACTAGATAAGTACGTCTCCGCAGCCCATGGTCTCATCCGCAGGTCACTCTCAGCCAACACTGCCCGGAACTATTCAACGGGGTGGAACACCTTCAGACGGTTCTCACTTCTTCACCCCAGGGGGGACAGGGACAAAGTCTCCTTCGTCCTGGCCTTCCTGGCTTACTGCCACAAGGAGCTTCGACTATCCCACAATACCATCAGACTCTACCTGGCAGGGATCCAGCATCACCACATGGTCAGTCACCCCAGTCACTCCTCCTTTTTTTCCTCGCAGGCGGTCAAGGCGGTCCTGAGGGGCATCCAGAAGCTCTCTCCTCCATCCGCTCCCACCAGGCAACCGGTCACAGGGGACATTTTCCAAAAAATTTCGGCCGCCCTAGATGGTAGTCCCTTTGGCCCTTTCAAAAGCCTGGTCCTCAAAGCTGCCCTCTATCTCAGCTTCTACGGGTTCCTCAGGCCTGGGGAGTTCTGCTGCACCTCGGCACGGAACTTAGGGCCAGCTATCAGTCAGCTCCACCGCAGTCTCGACCATTTCATTTTCCTCCTTCCGTCCTCCAAGACCTCCCAAGTCGGTCCGCCAGTGCAGATCGAGTATTTTAATTCATTCAACCCTTGGTGTCCCGTAACCGTTTTCAACCAGCTGCTCTCCGCTCTACGTGACAGAACTCCCGACAGCCCCTTACTGCCTTTTCCCGTGCTCTCACTGACTTCCGCGCAGTTCGTCAAACACATCCGCTCCTTAGCCTCGGGGCTAGGTTTTCACGCGGCCTCAATATCCGGGCACTCTTTCCGAATCGGAGCCGCATCCGCTGCTTCCAAACACGGCGTGCCCGCTCACGTCATACGGAAGATGGGACGGTGGCAGTCTTCGTGCTTTTCCCGTTACGTCCCCCATCCACGGGCCGAGATCGCCAGGGCCTTCTCCAGTCTGGTTCTGTAAATTCTCCTCCAATAAATGCCTAAACTCCTGTTTTGCCCCCTTTTTCTGGCTCACCCGCGTTACATGGCTAAAGGCACACCACTAGCCAAGTTAGGTTCCATCTCCAGTTCTCCACCTTCGGCCAGCGCTCCCCCGGAGCCTTGACCACAAGTACAGCAGGCTGGTTTTCCAGCCTGCATTTGTGGGAGGGGCATAGGGTACTTAACCTTCCCTCGCTGCTCCATCAGACGCCGGCATCGCGTGGTGCCCCACCCTACCCTCCCTCATCTCCAGTCTTGCTCCAAGCTCAGACTCCCTGGGTTAGCCCCCTTTTTCTGGCTCACCCGCGTTACATGGCTAAAGGCACACCACTAGCCAAGTTAGGTTCCATCTCCAGTTCTCCACCTTCGGCCAGCGCTCCCCCGGAGCCTTGACCACAAGTATAATATGCTAATATTTTAGCACCTTGATACAAAATTTTTAGTGTATTTTTTTGCTCGGTTTTGGCGCCTCTCCTGTACCTTTCCCCCCACCCTTATTTTTGTTTTTTCAAAAGGGCAGTCAGGTGCTAGCCTCAAGGTGAGATAGGGGTCACCATTTTTCCCTCTCCCTTGGACAGTGCCTTCCCTTTGCCTGATCATGCCACCGCCCTAAGGCTTTTTAAACTCTCCGTCTCCAACAGACGGAATGACAGCATTTCAAAGGCCAGTAATTTTAAAATGCTGGCATTCAGGGCCAGGGATCGTGGGTGGGTAGGGGGGTACTTCCTCTTTCGTTCCAGTGTTTGGGAGATAGATAGCTGAACGCTTCCATGGGATATTTTGTGGAGATGCTTGGTGGCGTTGCTTGCAGATCCTCTGTTTGCGGGGTGGCATGTGCCACTGTCACTCCATAGTGGGATGAAGAGGCAAAGACTGCAGCAGAAGAGGAAGCAGGAGGAGCCAAAGACCTTTCTTGGTTTTTAAGGCATCTACTCATTGCAGCTCGTGCTTTGCACTTAGATGCCTGGTCATGTAGGTTGTGCTCAGGTTTAGAACGTTTATGCCTCGCTTCAGGCTCTGATTGCACAGCGTTCAAGCAACTCGTGTTTTGTCGTCAGCACATTGTCTGATGAACTGCCACGCCAGGGAACTCCTTGGAGCTGGCTTTGGTATGCTCGGTCCCTTGGTGCGGTGGGCAGTAGCAGGCGTACTGTCTAGGGCACGGCCGTTCCGCTTTTGCCCCCTGCTCCCTCTTCTGCTGTGCTGGTGGCTCTGTGTGACCACCGCCTCTTCCTCCGAACTACACAGGTCACTTGCATAACTCCATTTGGGGTCGAAGACCTCATCGTCCTCCACATCATCTTCCACCCAGTCTTCACCCCTGCCCTCCTTGTCGGTCTGCACACTGCAGAAAGCAACAGCAGTTGGCACCTGTGTTTCGTCATCATCCGAGACATGCTGCAGTGGTCTCCCATGTACTCATCCTGAAACATAAGTGGTTGGGCATTGGTGCACTCAATCTCTTCCACTTCTGGAGCAGGGCAATGTGAATGGCCCTGGGAAACCCTACTAGCAGAGTTATCAAAAAGCAGAAGAGACTACTGCATGACTTGGGGCTCAGACTACTTGGCTTGTGAGGTGAAAGACTGATGGACATGGGCTGCAGGTGCCAACTCTGATCTTTCAGCAGGAGACTGGGTGGGAGACAATGTGAAGGAACTGTAGGCACTGTCAGCCACCCAATCTACTATCTCCTGTACTTGTTCTGGCCTCACCATTCGTAGAGCCGCATTCGGCACTACGAAATAACACTGAAGGTTCTGTCACCTACTCGCACCTGAGGAAGGTGTTTCACTTGTGCGTGTAGCTGGCACAGATCGACCACGTCCTCTCCCTGCAACAGGAGCTCCACCAGCAGCACCACGACCGGGGCCATGTCCCTTATTTGACGCTCTACTCATTCTTTGCGTTCACCCAAATTAACGGATGGTTTATGTCAGGCGACAATGTAACCGCCAATAGTCAACAATTAAGTACACTGAGAGTAAGGCAGTGCCGGTGTCATAAAGAGGAAAAATGTCTTGAGGTCACCCAACAGTGTGACAAGCAAATTTTATACAATTACTTCATGGTCACAATTTTTTTTAACTGGTTGTATTTGACTGTGACAAATGCAGCAAAGCCCCCAAATGTAGTGTCTTGCACAAAATGGGTGTTTTTTAATACCAGAATATAACAGCAGTATCTAACGCTTGTATTTTACTGAGAGAGTAGTGGATGCATGGAATAGCCTTCCTGCAGAAGTGGTAGCAGCAAATACAGTGAATGCGTTTAAGCATGCATGGATTAGACATAAGGCCATCCTTCATATAAGATAGGGCCCGGGGCTATTCATAGTATTCAGTATATTGGGCAGACTAGATGGGCCAAATGGTTCTTATCTGCCGACACATTCTATGTTTCTATGTATTGGACTGTCAGAAATGCAGCAAAGGCCCCGGATGTAGAGTCTTGCACAAAATGTTTTTTTTTTTTTTTTTTTTTTTTTATTTTTTTTTAAACAGAATATAACATCAGTATCTAACGCTTGTATTGGACTGTCAGAAACGGCCGTAAATGTATTCTCTTCCCACAAAATGGGTGTTTTTTTAATACCAGAATATAACAGCAGTATCTAACGCTTGTATTGGACTGACAGAATTGTAGAAAAAGCCGCAAATGTATTATCTTGCCCAAAATGGGTGTTTTTTTAATACCAGAATATAACAGCAGTATCTAACGCTAGTATTGGACTGTCAGAAATGCAGCAAAGGCCCAAAATGTATTATCTTGTATAAAATGGGTGTTTTTTTTTTTTTTTAAACCCAGAATATAACTGCAGTATTTAAAGCTTGTATTTGACTGTCACAAATGCAGCAAAGGTCGCAAATGTATTATCTTGCCCAAAATATATATATATTTTAATACCATAATATAACAGATGTATCTAACGCTTGTATTGGACTATCAGAAATGCAGCAAAGGCCCCAGATGTAGGGTCTTGCACAAAATGGGTGTTTTTTTAAACCCAGAATATAACTGCAGTATTTACAGCTTGTATTTGACTGTCACAAATGCACATATGCTGTGCAGCTATGTATTTTTTATTTTTATTTTTTTCTTAGAATATTAATAATTAAGGATAATTTTCCTGTGGCTACTTTTCTATATATGCAATTTATTTTTTATTTTTATATATATATATATTAGATATCCTGGTATTTTTTCCTTTGCTTGTGATTTTTTTCCTATGCTTGTGATTATTGATTAGAATGTCTGCTTTCCTTTTTCTTGCAGGATTATTATACTCTTTTTATCCTGGATATGTAATTTTATATGTTATGGTCTTTTGTTTTATCTATAGAAATTATGTATTATTATGAATGTATTTATGAATTTTTATAGAGATTTGTTATAAGTTTTTGTATATATGTATTTATTATTGATTGTTTGCGATGTAGGATTTTTTAAAAAAACATGGGATCACTGCCGATGTTAATGACCTGATAAGGAGGCTTGCTGGACGTGTTAGGGTTAATACCTGACACGGAAGCACTTACTTGGATGCATAAATAGACACCGGCTCATCGCTATGTAGAGCCCCTGAGGAAGCCTTTGAGCGAAACCCGGTATGGGCAGCGATACTTCAGATGGTTTTATATGCTGATTTCTAGCTGTGCTTTTGTGAGTATAATAAAGTCTTTATTCTTTGACATATTCACGGGTACTGCACTATGTTTCTGATTTCTTGAATGGTTACCGCTGTCCTGTGAAGTTTCGGTCGGCAGTGTGGCGTGTGCTTGTGGGGAAGTTTCAGCGTGGGATACGAATTAACTGCGCTTTCCTTCAACAAGGCGTTTTCCAACTATATCTCCTTAGAAGCGCGGACCTGGACTTTTGGTTTTGTTGATTGTCCTATTGATTGTCCTATTCTCAGGACTGCTGCTTAGTCTGCGACTTTTACACATAGAACATTTTATCTTTATCTCCTATATATACCCTGGTACCTCACCTCTGCTGGCGAGGATGTGGATGCAGGGGTTCCCTTTTCCACATCATCTGGTCCTGCCCCCTAGCACAAACCACATGGAAAGCTAGTTTTGACCTCATCTTTTTTTTTTTTTTTTTTTACTACTAAAAGGCGCATAGCTCCCTCCCCAGAGCTGGCCCTGCTCTTCCATGGTATAATAGAATTTCCAGCTAACCTCTGCATTGTCATAGCCCAGATATTGTTAACCACTGAACAGGCAATAACGAGATACTGGAAATCCCCAAACACTCCTCCAATGCAGGAGGTAGTAGAAATGGTAAACTCCACTTGTGCATATGAAAAGATGTTGGCTTTTATGAATCGGACATATTCTAAATAAGAGTCCTCTGGCTGGCCTCCCCTAATGCTGTCATATCCAGCTTGTAAAGTCACCTGCTAATACCAATACAGCTGAGTGTGATGTTCTGCTTTTTCTTTTATTTGGTTTGTTTATGTTGCTACTGTATATTTTGTATTCTAACCCACTCAGCTCTATTGGAGCTCCCTATATATATTCATACCTGACCGATGACCCACTGTACTTATTTCTATGTCCAATAACTGATTCTGGAGTATTTTGTCATTCTGTGAAGCCATTATGTGTTACTGATAAATTTAGGTATTTTATCTTCCATCTGTATTGTGCAAAAACCCAATTAAAAAAAAAAAAAACTATCGACGTTAGGGGGTAGGCCCATAGTGTTGGGGGTGGACTCTATCACAAAATACTAGCATATATGTGGATAGAGTTCTGAGGGAATTTGTGGTATCCTTGCCATCTTATCTCTGTGACACTACTGAATTATTAGTGAGAATTAAAGATATCCCCATGGGTGAAGGTGAGCTGCTGGCCTTTATTGATGTTGAGGCTTTATACAGCAGCATACCACGCCTTTAGGGAATAAAAGCAATAGAGCACTTTCTAAGAGCAAGGGGAACACAATATCAGAGCCATAACCAGTTTATCTTGGCTCTAATTGGTTTCAATTTAAGGCATAATAAATTTATCTATGATTCCAAATATTACCACCAGCTCAGCGGTACGGCCATGGGGAGCCCATGTGCACCCACTTGCAAACCTGCTCCTGGGCTGGGGGGAGAAAAATCTTGTTTTCAGAGAACCGGAAGATAGGTGGACCAACAAAATTTTGTTTTGGGGCAGATTTAGATGATATCCTGGTGCTGTGGGATGGGACAAAGGAGACCTTTAAATCCTTTGTAGAACAGTTGAATGTTAACCCCATAGGACTTAGGCATATTCACACTCGCGTTTTTGATTTCCGTTTGTGAGATCTGTCTAGGGCTCTCACAAGCTCAGAATGCATCAGTTTGCCTTCAATCAGTCTCCGTTCTGCTTTGGAAGCGGACACCAAAACGCTGCCTGCAGCGTTTTACTGTCCGCTTGATGAAACTGAACCAAACGGATCCGTTCTGGCACACAATGTAAGTCAATACGGACGGATCCATTTTTTCTGACACAATCTGGCACAATAGAAAATTGATCCGTCTCCCATTGACTTTCAATGGAGTTCATGACAGATCTGTCTTGCCTATGTTACAGATAATACAAATGGATCCGTTCATGACGGATGCATGCGGTTGCATTATTGTGCCGGATCCGCCCAAAACGCATTTGTGAAAGTAGCCTTACATTTACATGAGACAGATGAACAAAAACTTCCTTTCCTGGATGTCATGCTATATAAACATGATGGAAGACTCCATACTGAGGTTTATAGGAAGCCCACAGCAACAAACAGTTTGTTTCGATGGGATAGTCATCACCCACTCACCCTAAGCAAAGGTATCCCAAAGGGCCAATACCTTAGATTGCAGAGAAATTGCTCGGACCAAGTGTTGGACCTAAGGGATACCGTAAGGGGGCATTCAAACACTCAGCAAAGACTAATAGGAGCCTCCTTTTAAAACCTAAAGACAAGGCAATTGATTGAATACAAGAACCTATCAGGATTATTGGCACATATGACAACCAGGTCGAGAAAGTTCAGGGGGTTTTGAGAAAATACAGGGGTGTCCTCCTAACTGACCTGAATATGAGAGATGTACTGACACCTTTTCCTTCAATCCTGTTTAGGAAAGGCAGATCACTACATGATCGACTCGTCCATAGCCATTATCAGAAACCAGGATCTAAAAGGGATTTGGATGGACCAGAGGCCCGTGGGCAGGTACAAGTGTAGCGGGTGTATCGTTTGTCCTTATATCTTGTGCTCTAAATTATTTGTGAATGCGTCCACGTGGGCCGAAGATATGAGAGATTTTGCCAATTGTAGGATGCATGGAGTGGTTTATTTATGCACATGTAGTTGTTCCCTTAATTATGTGGGGAAAAACAAAACGAGAACTTATGCGGAAAGTACACATACCACACAAATACGATACCCCACGCCCCTGAATTTCCTGATGGCGATGCCTGCATGCATTTTAGGTGATTGAGGTGCTCCACCTGTCACCTAAAGGTGGAGATTGGGACAGGAAGATTCTCCAAAAGGAGACCCAGTGGATATATAGGCTATGGTCTGTGGGTCCACTAGGTCTTAATGAGAAGCTGTCCTTTGGTTGCTTTATTATGATTTTGAGGAGTGTAGGCCTACGTGCTTTAAAAGTCGGTGTTCATGTTATGTGACTAATTACAAGATTTCCTTCATCGGGTTGGGACAGTCCCGATTTGTGTTAATTAAAGAAAAAGGGGGGATCCCGTTTAGGGCAGTGTTTCCCAACCAGTGTGCCTCCAGCTGTTGCAAAACTACAACTCCCAGCATGCCCGCACAGCCTTTGGCTGTCCGTGCATGCTGGGAGTTGTAGTTTTGCAACAGCTGGAGGCACACTGGTTGGGAAACACTGGTTTAGGGTCTTTGATTCCCTCTTAGAGTACAATTTACTTTGTTATTAAGGTAATAATTTTCCATCTGAAAAGCTAATTTAACTAATATTTCTATTTTTTGGAAGGACAGACAACCCCCTCCACCCCTATTTCTTTCTTTTATAATGCACTCCAGAAGATAACATCTAAGTAATGTAATTGATCCCTTTGTTGACTATACTAACTTGGGGTATATGTAAATATGTTTTTGGATTTGTTGTGAGGAAAACCACTGTGAAGCACACACTATATAATCCCGTGGTGTGTGCGTTCCTCAGTGACAGGACACATGACTGTCTGGAGGCAGGAGGTGGGTGTTATCTTGCGTGTGTTCCAGCTTGGAATGCACACAATCCAATATTGGGTGAATTTATTTACTTAGAGGCTTCAGTATCGAGCTACTTTTCACCTTAAGGGAGTCTGTCACCTCCATATGGCCATATACAGTGCTTACATGGCTCTGTAGAACACCTATGCAGGATTATAACGGTACCTTTGTCTTTAGACTTGCACCAGCAGGAAAAACGAAGTTTAATTCATATGCAAATGAGCACTCGCAAGTGTGCCATGAATTTTTCTGCTTTTATGGCAGATAGCGATACCTCACAAAATAGTTATTACTTTACATTTTCCATATGTATACTTTATGTTGGCATCATTTTGTAAATGTATTTTAATTTTTTAAGGACTTTAGAAGGCTAAGAATTTTAGAAGCAATTTTTCAAATTTTCAACAAAATTTCCAACACAATCTTTTCAACTGTTATTTTTGAGTCTTCATTTTTCTTCGCTATTTTTCCTTGAGCCATAACTTTTTTTTATATTTTTGGTCACATAGCTGTATGAGAGCTTTTTTTTCTTTTTGCGGGACATGTTGTACTTTCTAATGACACCAATAATTATAGTATAAAATGTAGTGGGAAGCAATAAAAAAAATTCCAAATGGGGTGGAATTTGAGAAAAAAGAAGAAGCAATTCCTCCACCGTTTTACGGGTTTTGTTCCCCCGGCGTTTTGTTACTATAATACTATAGGATCATTGAAAACTACCCTACAGGGTCTTTTAAGAAATCTATGTCAGAACTTATCGACTTTGGATTTAACGCTGGTGTTATAGATAAAAAAGAAAAAATAATTCTTACAATACCCCACCCATCTGTTTCTTGTTTCAATTTTTTACAGAAAATTCATAAATCCACTGAAAAACCACCAGGGAGACCGAAAATATCTGGAATCGGCTCCCTCACATCCAAACTCTCAGCTTATGTGGACAATTTTCTACAGAAGAAGCCAGCCAGGTGTTAATGGCGAAACAACATCGGGAGGAGGTGGCTGAGGGTTCCACACGCATTCTTGGGTAGTTATTTGCTTATCCTATCCACACATAGGTCTGTTTATGCCTTACTTTTGGATTTTTATGTCTAATGGCTTCTATTGTCTTATTGGCCTGCTTGTGTGTGGCTTCTCTCTACAATCTAAATACCCTTGTGTTGACCTCTCAGCTTCCTCCAGGGTTGTTTTTTCCTCACTGAAGGTTTCCCCCTTCCTTGCTGCTGTTTTTACAAAGTATATTTTTATACATGTTACATTTATGTATGTTAACTATATGCTCCTCACTACGTTATGTTAAATAAAGACTCTCATGTTTATATATTTATGTGTTTGGTGCTAATTTTTGGTGTGTTTATTAATACCTTAGATTCATGCAGATGGGAGGAGGGGTACATATGGGTCACTTTGAACGTATCCTCCCTATACAGTAATATCCAACATGAGTTAGGACTTCTAGCCATAAATAATTTCCTTAAATTAGACCCCTCTATCCCAGAAACCCATAACGAATTTATCTTGAGGCCTATCGAGTTTATTTTAAAGCACAACTATTTTACCTTCAATTAGGTATTTTATATTCAGATAAAGGGGATCGCAATGGAACCAGCTTCGTCCCCTCCTATGCTAACCTCTTCATGTGGTTGTTTGAGGACCTCTATAGCCTATTGTCCCACCCAAATATTAAATTCTTTTGTCGCTACATCGATAACATTATCTTCATTTGGGGTGATAGTGTAGAAAAACTTCTAATGTACATCGACAAATTGAACACTAATGACTGGGGGCTCTCCTTCAGCCTTGAATATAGCTACATGGATGCTATAATCCTGGATATTCACCTTGTTTCAACATCAAACAAAACCATTACCAGAACCAATTTAAAAAAAGTGGATGCAAACAGCTATCTAGATTACACCAGCTGTCATCATGTCATCATCTGAAGTCGAAAAGGAACATTCCCTTCAGTCAAACGAAAAAAATTAGGAGAAATTGCTCTGATGATCACACCATGAGGTAACTACTCCAAATTCTCCAACATCGTTCAAAGAGAAAAACGTATTAAGGAGTCAGTGAAGAGAACCAAAAAGAAGCCCTAAAACCAAGACCAATTGATACAAAAAAACACTAGTAATTTACATAGGGGCAGAAAATAAATGCGTAAAAGAGGATTATTCAATAAAAGTAGCTTATTCAGTTAGTAACAAAAAGAGTTAAATATATCAAATATATAGTAAAAAAAAAGGGTGGTTGGGTTGTGGCAAGGAGAATTAAAAATATATAATAGTCACTGGGGATGACCCACCTAAAAAACGTCCAATATATCAAAATGGACAAATAAATACATAAATGGAATAAATAAGTTAATAAGGCTACTTTCACACTAGCGTTCGGGGCTCCACTTGTGAGTTCCGTTTGAAGGCTCTCACAAGCGGCCCCGAACTGATCCGTACTGCCCCAATGCATTCTGAGTGGATCCGCATCCACTCAGAATGCATCAGTCTGGCAGCGTCCTCCGCTCAGCAGGCAAACGGATCCGTCCAGACTTACAATCCGGATAATGCAAACGGATCTGTTTGAAGTTGACACAATATGGCTCAATATTCAAACGGATCCGTCCCCCATTGACTTTCAATGTAAGTCAAAACGGATCCGTTTATTTTTTCATGATAATGCAAACGGGTCCGTTCTGAACGGATCTAAGCGTTTGCATTATAGGTGCGGATGCGTCTGTGCAGATACCAGACAGATCCGCACCTAAATGCAGGTGTGAAAGTAGCCTAAATAGATAAAAAAAATATTATTATGACATTGTGGTAAAAAATAGATGTTCTATCCTAAGGGGACTTGCAATTCATAATATGTAGGCAAATAGCTAATATATATATATATATATATATATATATATACACACACAGTACAGACCAAAAGTTTGGACACACCTTCTCATTCAAAGAGTTTTCTTTATTTTCATGACTATGAAAATTGTAGATTCACACTGAAGGCATCAAAACTATGAACTAACACATGTGGAATTATATACATAACAAAAAAGTGTGAAACAACTGAAAATATGTCATATTCTAGGTTCTTCAAAGTAGCCACCTTTTGCTTTGATTACTGCTTTGCACACTCTTGGCATTCTCTTGATGAGCTTCAAGAGGTAGTCACCTGAAATGGTTTTCACTTCACAGGTGTGCCCTGTCAGGTTTAATAAGTGGAATTTTTTGCCTTATAAATGGGGTTGGGACCATCAGTTGCATTGTGGAGAAGTCAGGTGGATACACAGCTGATAGTCCTACTGAATAGACTGTTAGCTGCTTTTTTCTTGCCATAATACAAATTCTAAGTAAAGAAAAACGAGTGGCCATCATTACTTTAAGAAATGAAGGTCAGTCAGTCCGAAAAATTGGGAAAACCTTTAAATTGTCCCCAAGTGCAGTCACAAAAACCATCAAGCGCTACAAAGAAACTGGCTCACATGCGGACCACCCCAGAAAAGGAAGACCAAGAGTCACCTCTGCTGCGGAGGATAAGTTCATCCGAGTCACCAGCCTCAGAAATCGCAGGTTAACAGCAGCTCAGATTAGAGACCAGGTCAATGCCACACAGAGTTCTAGCAGAAGACACATCTCTAGAACAACTGTTAAGAGGAGACTGTGTGAATCAGGCCTTCATGGTAGAATATCTGCTAGGAAACCACTGCTAAGGACAGGCAACAAGCAGAAGAGACTTGTTTGGGCTAAAGAACACAAGGAATGGACATTAGACCAGTGGAAATCTGTGCTTTGGTCTGATGAGTCCAAATTTGAGATCTTTGGTTCCAACCACCGTGTCTTTGTGCGACGCAGAAAAAGTGAACGGATGGACTCTACATGCCTGGTTCCCAACGTGAAGCATGGAGGAGGAGGTGTGATGGTGTGGGGGGTGCTTTACTGGTGACACTGTTTATTTGAAGGCATACTGAACCAGCATGGCTACCACAGCATCTTGCAGCGGCATGCTATTCCATCCGGTTTGCGTTTAGTTGGACCATCATTTATTTTTCAACAGGACAATGACCCCAAACACACCTCCAGGCTGTGTAAGGGCTATTTGACCATGAAGGAGTGTTGGGGTGCTGCGCCAGATGACCTGGCCTCCACAGTCACCGGACCTGAACCCAATCGAGATGGTTTGGGGTGAGCTGGACCGCAGAGTGAAGGCAAAAGGGCCAACAAGTGCTAAGCATCTCTGGGAACTCCTTCAAGACTGTTGGAAGACCATTTCAGGTGACTACCTCTTAAAGCTCATCAAGAGAATGCCAAGAGTGTGCAAAGCAGTAATCAAAGCAAAAGGTGGCTACTTTGAAGAACCTAGAATATGACATATTTTCAGTTGTTTCACACTTTTTTGTTATGTATATAATTCCACATGTGTTAATTCATAGTTTTAATGCCTTCAGTGTGAATCTACAATTTTCATAGTCATGAAAATAAAGAAAACTCTTTGAATGAGAAGGTGTGTCCAAACTTTTGGTCTGTACTGTATATGCCATTCCAAGGAGGTGACTATAAGGCCAGAGGGGACACTATCGTGACAAAGAGAGATGTCGGGAAACGTTGTGTGTCAGTATTTTTCTCTTAATGTTAGAGCGGTGCTCATTCATTATCTCGCGGAGAGTTTGGGTGGTTCTACCTACATATTGCAAATTGCATGGACATTGTAGAAGATAGATGACCTTAGTCATCCCACAGTTCATATTATGTTTTTAAAGCAAATATTTTGTTAAAAGAAGGGATACGTATTTCTATTTTGTAATGAGTAATCATATCACAGCATTTGCATCTCTTGGTTTTACACTTAAAAGCCCCTTTTTTGGGAGGATCATGCGTTGCCACAAAGGGTTGTAGTTTTGTTTTTTCTTTCTGGATCTTAAGACACGACTGTGCAATCATGTTTTTTTTAAGGTTTGTGATCTTCTGAAGGTAATAGTGGGAAAGCTAGGTAGTGTATGTTTTAAAATGGGATCTTTATGAAGTATTCCCCAGTGTTTGGTTTTTATTCGTCTGAGCGCCACATGATTTACTATATATCTCGTAATAAGGTTGACTTGTGAGTCATTCATGTCTACACAGTAAAGTAGACATATATGTACTGTAGATACATATGTGCATCAGTTCCAGCCCCTCACAGATATACATTTACTAACTAACCTATCAATAATATAGCTCCATCGTTTCATCAAACCGTTAGTATGAAAAATTCCACGGCACCTCCAAGGCGTAAATCAGAAAAGACTTTTATTCACCAGACAGCGACGTTTCGATCCTCCTCCTGGGATCTTTCTCAAGCAGTCACTGACTAACCGTTTGAAGGTGGATCGCCTTCACAGTCGCTTCAAACGGTTGATACTGATACAAACCGCCCCAACCACTTTATATCTATCCATCATTTCACCCCCATGCATCATTTAGTTAGCCCCTCACTACCATATATGTCAGTTTATCTATTATTGTTCTATTTATAATTTCTTCACTTGTTTTCCCATTGCTGTTTATTGGGGTTGTCCACTTTTGAAAAAATCCTCTATTTATTGATCACCTTTTTTCTTTTTATTGATAGTTTATTAATTGATAATATGCTCTTTTACCCCCACACTCCGCCAATACACTTCAGGCTCCATATTTGCGTTCCACACAGGCGGAAGCTTAGGCGCCGCTTTGCGTTCCACCAGGCGAAACCGTAGTTATGTCTCTTCCAACCTTACCTGCGCACAGTAGTTTTCCCACGGCCCCACTCCTCACCCATACCTTATTACTAGGCCACTACCTTGGCTCCTATCTACCTATAATAACGTTCTTGTGTTATTCATACACCATCTTTACACTGGTAATATTTATAACCACACATGCGTTCCACCGTGGAACGCATCCCCGGTACCGGAAGTGAGGTTTTTAGCCACCTTACTGAGTGAATGGGCAAGAAAACAAGCCCTGGATCATATAAATAACCAACACTAGGCAAGTATTTTTATTGACTCCATGATTTTATTATTTTATCAATTGTGATTGCGTATGAGGAAGGGTGCATGAGGTAACAGCACCGAAATGCGTTGAGCTGACCTGTAATACCAATAATGGAATTTACCAGAAGTACCATCTGACGTTCTTCCTAAGACCCTACAAGCTATCCAGGCGAGGGACGTTGGGTTTGTGGGTGTCTTGAGCTTCATCCCACAGACCACCTCCCTGGTGAAGCGAGTTATTTATTCACAATTGTAGTTTTTACAATTTATATAATTGATTTTAGCATGGATATTATCATTTCAGGTGGGCACTTATTCATATACATCTTTTACATTTCCTATGTTTCTATTATATACTGTATATATATATATATATATATATATATATATATATATACACACACACACATATACATACATACACACACACACTCACCTAAAGAATTATTAGGAACACCATACTAATACGAACCCCCTTTTGCCTTCAGAACTGCCTTAATTCTACATGGCATTGATTCAACAAGGTGCTGATAGCATTCTTTAGAAATGTTGGCCCATATCGATAGGATAGCATCTTGCAGTTGATGGAGATTTGAGGGATGCACATCCAGGGCACGAAGCTCCCGTTCCACCACATCCCAAAGATGCTCTATTGGGTTGAGATCTGGTGGCCATTTTAGTAAGTGAACTCATTGTCATGTTCAAGAAACCATTTTTCCAGTCTTCAAAAGTCCAATTTTGGTGAGCTTGTGCAAATTGTAGCCTCTTTTTCTCATTTGTAGTGGAGATGAGTGGTACCCGGTGGGGTCTTCTGCTGTTGTAGCCAATCCGCCTCAAGGTTGTGCATTTTGTGGCTTCACAAATGCTTTGCTGCATACCTCGGTTGTAACGAGTGGTTATTTCAGTGAATGTTGCTCTTCTATCAGCTTGAATCAGTCGGCCAATTCTCCTCTGACCTCTAGCATCAACAAGGAATTTTTGCCCACAGGACTGCTGCATACTGGATGTTTTTCTCTTTTCACACCATTCTTTGTAAACCCTAGAAATGGTTGTGCGTGAAAATCCCAGTAACTGAGCAGATTGTGAAATACTCATACCGGCCCATCTGACACCAACAACCATGCCACACTCAAAATTGCTTAAATCACCTTTCTTTCCCATTGTCTTGACCAGGACCACAACCCTACATGCATTGAAGCAACTGCCATGTGATTGGTTGACTAGATAATCACATTAATGAGAAATAGAACAGGTGTTCCTAATAATTCTTTAGGTGAGTGTGTGTATACACACATATATATATATACATACATACACACACACACACACACACACATACACACACACACTTTTACATATTTTACTTTTTGAATTTTAGTTACCACCAGTAGATGGCGCCCCTCCATGCACCAGTGACTGCCGGACCCCTGCTGCAGATCGGGCGGGCACAGCTCCTGCCCCGGCCTGATCAGTGTGCCGTAGCTGTACAGCGCTGGAATTTAAGGCACAGTTACGAGGGCCGTACAGTTGCGGCACTGGTATCCTATAGGTTAAGAAGGTAGGAAGTGGGATAGAATCTGCATGCGTTCTGTTATGCTGTGAGCCTATTTGTGTACCTGAATTTCAAAATCAGGAAAGAGCGATTAAAGAGGGCTAATATGAGTAGCATGTGGAAATGTTCGTCAAAGTAGGTTGAACAACAGGTTTGATGTTATTTGTCTGGCTGCGCTTGAAGATCCAACAGGAGCAGCAAATAGGCCAGTGCCAATTCCCTTGAGTGGGGTGTCCTGTGCCGGTCAGGGTGTTAAAGTGCCCCATCTGCAAGACCTACCCGAGCGAAGAGGAGCTAAAGAGCTCAACCAGAATGATAGGGTGTTAAAGTGTCTGAGAGCCAGACCTATCTAAGGCAGGAGCTCAAAAAGTCCTTGCCGGCAAGGATACGTGTGCTAAAGTTCCTAGGGTGTTTAAGTGCCCAAGAGAGAGACCTAGGGACTGTGGGATCACACGGAGCAGATTATGGGGAATCTGCTTGGTGTACTGGCCAGGAGACTGAAAGGGAAACCTGCTACACAGATTGTGATGGAAAGAGAAGGTACAGATGCACTGAAAGGGTGTAGCAAGTAGCTAAAAAAGCAAAAAAAATGCAAAAAATAAAAGCCTGGAATGCCAATAGAGGGAAGTTTGGAATGGAGGTTAAAAACTGGAGAAACTTTCGATGGGAATATTGAGGTTGGCTGATGGATAAGGGGGTTGGATGAGGTAGCGGAGAAGTGGGAGAAAGTTGCGGAAGAGGTCTTGAGAGAAGGCTTCCAATAGAATTCAGTAGGAAAAGATATGTTGTTCAAATGTTATGCTGAGGATGAGAAAGACAATGGAGCACTCACCGTGCACCTTAAGAAGAAGATAGAAAACTACCACTACTCCATATAATGGGCCCGCAGGTTGGACATGTTGATGTTGAGTTTCTGGAACTAAAAATCCAGATTGGAGCGATGTCTGTGCAGCATGCGGGGCCCCAAAGCCTAGGGTGGGTCTCTCCCCGGTGGTAACTGGTTCTCACATTGTGGGAACTCCATCCTCTCCTGCAGCAGCAAACCCCAGAGCACCCCAAGCGACAGGCGGTAACCTGTTTTTTATACAAGCAGGAATACCGAACCCCTTTATTCAAAAAGATCAGTGGGAGGGCACAAACTGGGATGAAGATGATGGTGGGACACAGGACAGTAGACAGTATACAGCCACCAGTATCAGGTCTCACCTGATGCAACACCAGTAGCCCCCAGGGGACAAATGCCCAGACCACTCCCAATCCCTCAAGATAGTCCTCAAATTAGTCTCCAAACTCTCATCTCAAAATACCACCCATGGAGCCCAGGAGACCAACTCGCCAGGCAAAAACAGCTTCTAATCCAGATGAGAAACCAATGCCCTTGATGCAGGCTACATAAAATTGCACTTGGCTAGATTTGCAATCTTTAGTAAAGGCAAAAGCTGGGGAAGCCCTTGGCCATATACTGGAGAAGGTGACTCAGCATCACAAGGTCTCCCGACTAGCAACTGATAGAGCCAATTGGCTTCGGACTACAGCTTCCGGGCCAGTATACTGCCACTTGCTAAATAGCTGGGCTCAAGAAAAACAGGCAGAACAATTGGTCTCCCTTAATGACATGTCGCAGGAGAAAGTATAGAGAAATATTTTGCTCAAGTGCAAATGCGCTGGTCTGATATCGGGTATACTTTTAGGCTCTTGCTGGATGTAAGATTGCTGGGCACCGCCTTTGTGCATGGAATGAGCAAACCCATGACTCACCAGAGCACGCCCTGAGTGCTCCTCCAGGTGGCCAAGGACGTAGAACAGGAGCAGCAGGGATAACCAGAAGTCATGGCTTACCAGTATCCGGGTCAAGGAGGAGGTAGAGGGTAAGGCCAAGGCCCCATTGTCTATTTTAATTGAGGAAAACCTGGCCACATTAGGCAAGATTGTACTGCACCTCCTCCTTACCATCCTCACAATAGGTAGGGGGTACACCAGTGGGTGTGCATACAGTAATATTCAAGGGAAGAGTTGGCTCAGCCCCTATGGTACAGGCGCTGCTTTGACTTCTTGATCGACACTGAAGCAGCCAAATCTGTTGTGCACGCGAGTGACATTTTTCCATATGAAGTAAAAGATGATTTTATTTAATATGCAGGGGTAGATGGATAGACAGCCCACTAGATAAGTCCTGGATGTGTGATGACTAGAGTTGAGCGAACACCTGGATGTTCGGGTTCTAGAAGTTCGGCCGAACTTCCCGGAAATGTTCGGGTTCGGGATCCGAACTTCGTCCCGAACCCAAACCCCATTGAAGTCAATGGGGACCCAAACTTTTCGGCACTAAAAAGGCTGTAAAACAGCCCAGGAAAGGGCTAAAAGGCAGCAACATGTAGGTAAATCCCCTGCAAACAAATGTGGATAGGGAAATGAATAAAAATAAAAATAAAATAAATAAAAATTAACCAATATCAATTGGAGAGAGGTCCCATAGCAGAGAATCTGGCTTCACGTCACCCACCACTGGAACAGTCCATTCTCAGATATTTAGGCCCCGGCCCCCAGGCAGAGGAGAGAGGTCTCGTAACAGAGAATCAGTCTTCATGTCATAGCAGAGAATCAGGCTTCACGTCACCCACCACTAACAGTCCATTGTCATAAATTTAGGCCCTGGCACCCAGGCAGAGGAGAGAGGTCCCATAACACAGAATCTGGCTTCATGTCAGCAGAGAATCAGTCTTCATATCATAGCAGAGAATCATGCTTCACGTCACCCACCACTGTAACAGTCCATTGTCATAAATTTAGGCCCTGGCACCCAGGCAGAGGAGAGAGGTCCCATAACACAGAATCTGGCTTCATGTCAGCAGAGAATCAGTCTTCATATCATAGCAGAGAATCAGGCTTCACGTCACCCACCACTGTAACAGTCCGTTGTCATAAATTTAGGCCCTGGCACCCAGGCAGAGGAGAGAGGTCCCGTAACAGAGAATCTGGCTTCATGTCAGCAGAGAATCAGTCTGCATGTCATAGCAGAGAATCATGCTTCACGTCACCCAACATTAGAACAGTCCATTGTCATATATTTAGGCCCCGGCACCCAGACAGAGGAGAGGTTCATTCAACTTTGGGTTGCCTCGCAATATAATGGTAAAATGAAAATAAAAATAGGATTGAATGAGGAAGTGCCCTGGAGTACAATAATATATGGTTAAGGGGAGGTAGTTAATGTCTAATCTGCACAAGGGATGGACAGGTCCTGTGGGATCCATGCCTAGTTCATTTTTATGAACGTCAGCTTGTCCACATTGGCTGTAGACAGGCGGCTGCGTTTGTCTGTAATGACGCCCCCTGCCAAGCTGAATACACGTTCAGACAAAACGCTGGCTGCCGGGCAGGCCAGCACCTCCAGGGCATAAAAGGCTAGCTCTGGCCACGTGGACAATTTCGAGACCAGAAGTTGAATGGGGCCGAACCATCAGTCAGTACGTGGAGGGGTGTGCACACGTACTGTTCCACCATGTTAGTGAAATGTTGCCTCCTGCTAACACGTTGCGTATCAGGTGGTGGTGCAGTTAGCTGTGGCGTGTTGACAAAACTTTTCCACATCTCTGCCATGCTAACCCTGCCCTCAGAGGAGCTGGCCGTGACACAGCTGCCTTGGCGACCTCTTGCTCCTCCTCTGCCTTGGGCTTCCACTTGTTCCCCTGTGACATTTGGAATGCTCTCAGTAGCGCGTCTACCAACGTGCGCTTGTACTCGCGCATCTTCCTATCACGCTCCAGTGCAGGAAGTAAGGTGGGCACATTGTCTTTGTACCGTGGATCCAGCAGGGTGGCAACCCAGTAGTCCACACACGTTAAAATGTGGGCAACTCTGCTGTCATTGCGCAGGCACTGCAGCATGTAGTCGCTCATGTGTGCCAGGCTGCCCAGAGGTAAGGACAAGCTGTCCTCTGGGGGAGGCGTATCGTCATCGTCCTGCGTTTCCCCCCAGCCACGCACCAGTGATGGGCCCGAGCTGCGTTGGGTGCCACCCCACTGTGACCATGCTTCATCCTCATCCTCCTCCTCGTCCTCCAGTAGTGGGCCCTGGCTGGCCACATTTGTACCTGGCCTCTGCTGTTGCAAAAAACCTCCCTCTGAGTCACTTCTAAGAGACTGGCCTGAAAGTGCTAAAAATGACCCCTCTTCCTCCTCCTGGGCCACCTCCTCTTCCATCATCGCCCTAAGTGTTTTCTCAAGGAGACATAGAAGTGGTATTGTAACGCTGATAACGGCGTCATCGCCACTGGCCATGTTGGTGGAGTACTCGCATGGTGGAGTACAGGGCACACAGGTCTCGCATGGAGGCCCAGTCATTGGTGGTGAAGTGGTGCTGTTCCGCAGTGCGACTGACCCGTGCGTGCTGCAGCTGAAACTCCACTATGGCCTGCTGCTGCTCGCACAGTCTGTCCAGCATGTGCAAGGTGGAGTTCCACCTGGTGGGCACGTCGCATATGAGGCGGTGAGCGGGAAGGCCAAAGTTACGCTGTAGCGCAGACAGGCGAGCAGCGGCAGGATGTGAACGCCGGAAGCGCGAACAGACGGCCCGCACTTTATGCGGCAGCTCTGACATGTTGGGGTAGTTGTGAATGAACTTCTGCACCACCAAATTCAGCACATGCGCCAGGCAAGGGATGTGCGTCAAACCGGCTATTCCCAGAGCTGCAACGAGATTTCGCCCATTATCGCACACCACCAGGCCGGGCTTCAGGCTCACCGGCAGCAACCACTCGTCGGTCTGTTGTTCTATACCCCGCCACAACTCCTGTGCGGTGTGGGGCCTGTCCCCAAACATATGACGTTTACCCCGGGCTGTGCTGAAGTTGGTGGTGAAGGTGTGTGGCTGACTGGATAAGCAGGTGGAAGAAGAGGAGGAGGCAGCTGAGTAGGAGGAGGTGGCAACAGGAGGCAAAGAATGTTGCCATGCGATCCTTGGTGGCGGAAGGACGTGCGCCAAACAGCTCTCCGCCTGGGGCCCAGCCGCCACTACATTTACCCAGTGTGCAGGGAGATATAGCGTTACTATATTACTGGTCCACGTATCTGTGGTTAGGTGGACCTTGCCACAGATGGCGTTGTGCAGTGCACACTTGATTTTATCGGATACTTGGTTGTGCAGGGAAGGCACGGCTCTCTTGAGAAGTAGTGGCGGCTGGGAACAACATACTGTGGGACAGCAAGCGACATGAGCTGTTTGAAGCGGTCTGTGTCCACCAGCCTAAATGACAGCATTTCATAGGCCAGTAGTTTAGAAATGCTGGTGTTCAGGGCCAGGGATCGAGGGTGGCTAGGTGGGAATTTACGCTTTCTCTCAAATGTTTGTGAGATGGAGAGCTGAACGCTGCCGTGTGACATGGTTGAGATGCTTGGTGACGGAGGGGGTGGTGTTGGTGGTACATCCCCTGTTTGCTGGGCAGCAGGTGCCAACGTTCCTCCAGAGGTGGAGGAAGAGGCCGAGGCGACAGCAGCAGAAGAGGCCGAGGCGGCAGCAGCAGAAGAGGTAGCAGGGGGAGCCTGAGTGACTGCCTTGTTTTTAAGGTGTTTACTCCACTGCAGTTCATGCTTTGCATGCAGGTGCCTGGTCATGCAGGTTGTGCTAAGGTTCGCTTCAGGCTCTGATGGCACAGCATGCAAACCACTCGGGTCTTGTCATCAGCACATTGTTTGAAGAATTGCCATGCCAGGGAACTCCTTGAAGCTGCCTTTGGGGTACTCGGTCCCAGATGGCGGCGGTCAGTAGCAGGCGGAGTCTCTTGGCGGCGGGTGTTCTGCTTTTGCCCACTGCTCCCTCTTTTGCTACGCTGTTGGCTTGGTTTCACCACTGCCTCTTCCTCCGAACTCTGAAAGTCAGTGGCACGACCTTTATTCCATGTGGGGTCTAGGACCTCATCGTCCCCTGCATCGTCTTCCACCCAGTCTTCCTCCCTGACCTCCTGTTCAGTCTGCACACTGCAGAAAGACGCAGCAGTTGGCACCTGTGTTTCATCATCAGAGACGTGCTGAGGTGGTATTCCCATGTCCTCATCATGAGGAAACATAAGTGGTTGTGCGTCAGTGCATTCTATGTCTTCCACCGCTGGGAAAGGGCTAGGTGGATGCCCTTGGGAAACCTTGCCAGCAGAGTCTTCAAACAGCATAAGAGACTGCTGCATAACTTGAGGCTCAGACAGGTTCCCTGGTATGCATGGGGGTGATGTGACAGACTGAGGGGCTTGGTTTTCAGGCGCCATCTGTGCGCTTTCTGCAGAAGACTGGGTGGGAGATAATGTGAACGTGCTGGATCCACTGTCGGCCACCCAATTGACTAATGCCTGTACCTGCTCAGGCCTTACCATCCTTAGAACGGCATTGGGCCCCACCAAATATTGCTGTAAATTATGGCGGCTACTGGGACCTGAGGTAGTTGGTACACTAGGACGTGTGGCTGTGGCAGAACGGCCACGTCCTCTCCCAGCACCAGAGGGTCCACTAACACCACGACCATGTCCGCGTCCTTTACTAGATGTTTTCCTTATTGTTATCGTTCACCACAACAACAAAAATATTATTTGGCCCAATGTATTGAATTCAAATTTAGGCCTTTTTTTAAAGACACCTAACACTATCTGGCTATCTATTTAGGTACCGTATTACACTAATACAGGCACAGCAGTAACCACAGATTTAGCTGACTATAAATTTGAGGCCTATTATTTAGGCGCTGGGTGACAAGTATACGTTTACAGACAGAACTAGACTGGGATATGCACAGTAGCGTGTGTGTGATGTTATTGAGAATGACCCTATCAGCACCTTGAATCTAATATTCCCTTTTAGGGATAAATTTAAAGTAGGCCTGATACAGCAGAAACCACTAATTTAGAGAATTGCTAAATTGGGAATTGTATTTCAACCCAGAACAAAAACTGTGCTTTGACGGACACCAAAATACTCGCCCAGCCACAGCAATAACCACAGATTAAGCCGACTACAAATTTGAGGCCTATTATTTAGGCGCTGGGTGACAGGTATACGTTTACGGACAGAATTAGACTGGGATATGTCCAAAAAATAACCACACTATTGATCGTTAAATGCACTGTGTGTGACAGCTTGACCAACCACACTATTGAGGGTTAAATGCACTTGGTGACAGGCTCAGCTTGCCCCTGATGTCGTATATGGCCAAAAAATAACCAGGCTATTGATGGTTAAATGCACTTGGTGTGACAGCTTGACCCTGATGTAGGATTTAGCCAAAAAAACAACCACACTACTGAGGGTTAAATGCACTTGTTGGCAGCTTGTGCTGGCGCACCACAAGACACAAAACGGCCGCCGATCACCCCAGAAAAAAGTGACTGAAAAACGCTCTGGGCAGCCTAAAAACAGTGAGCAATTCAATAGCAGCAGTTCAATCATCCACAGCTGCAGATCGATCTCTGAATGAAGTCTTTTGGAGGAGTTAATCACTGCCTAATCTCGCCCTAACGTCGCGGCTGCAACCTCTCCCTATACTGATCAGAGCAGAGTGACGGGCGGCGCTATGTGACTCCAGCTTAAATAGAGGCTGGGTCACATGCTGCACTGGCCAATCACAGCCATGCCAATAGTAGGCATGGCTGTGACGGCCTATTGGGGCAAGTAGTATGACGCTTGTTGATTGACAGCCTTTCAAAAAGCGCCAAGAAAGCGACGAACAACGAACCCGAACTTTTACGAAAATGTCCGGGTCCGTGTCACAGACATCCCAAAATTCGGTACGAACCCGAACTATACAGTTCGGGTTCGCTCATCCCTAGTGATGATCAATACTTAAAATTATATACAAAAAGGGGGGGGGGGGGGGATTTGTGAAAGAATGCATTATGACTTTATAGTTACTAGAGATGGGCTGTTGATCCAGGGAGTTATTCTGATGGCCCAATTGGAGTCAGGAAGGATTTTTTTTTTATCCTAAAGTGAGGAAAATTGGCTTCTACCTCACAGGGCTTTTTCTGCCTTCCTCTGGATCAGACAGATGTCTTTTTTTCAGCCTTATAAACTATGTTAATATGGTAGTTTATTTCTGTCTTATGAGGGTCTTCAACGAAACGTATTCACGCTCATTTTCTTTGGAATGTATGTATGTACTGTAATTACACGTTTCAGGCTCCTTGCCAGCTACCATGAAGGTTAATGACTTACGTAAGATAAGGTCTTACACATGTTTGACCATCACCCCTCCTACACATGACCCTCCAAGACAATGATTAACCACGCTTACACACAACTTTACCTATGTAACTCTATATAAACTCTGTCCTGATTTCAGTAAAATTGGAATCAATTTGAACCACACTTGTGGTGTGCTAGGTTTGATTCGCTGAGCCGCTCAAACTCACACGATTGCCTTATTTGGAAATGGGAGTACATAGAACTAATGCGCACACACAGTGGTCATATTTGAACATGACATGAAAGGTTAAATGGCTGCGATTGGCATTATTGCTGATTGCAGACATTAGCTTTGCGTGTCTGCTTTAAAGGTGCCATCTTTAAAACCCTCACTTCGTACAGCGCTGGAATTGAAAGAGTTAATTGCTTAACATGTACCTGCTACCCACAGATCCTACACCGAGGGCCTGATCCTGCAGGTCCCCTGTGTAAAAACTTCAGGCTATTAACGAGGCTTGGCAGAGGTGTGCTACTTGCAGACACATCATTGATGAGGCCAGTGAATATCTGCAGTGATGCACGTGACTACACTGGGGAGCTTATTTCGCCAGGTTATAGAATGAGCGCTGCATGGGTCCTCAGCACTAACCGAGGTACCAAGCACAACACTGTTCTGGAGATACGTAAAATTGAGTTTAAAGGCTATGCACACATTTGGGGGCAATATTTTAAATTTTTGCATTATACTTATTTTGAGCTAAAAATCATTTTTTTTTCAATTGTTTTTTTATTAACTAGCAGAAGGACCCGGCTCGCATAGGTATATTTCATTTAATGTGTGTGTTGTTAAAAGATAGACAGTATCCCCCATAACTGTGACCTCCACAGCCCCCTACCTCTTAACACTGACCCCCCCCCCAGAGTGCCCCGCCTCCTTTAAATGGGACCATCACAGCAGCCTGCCCCTTTATTAGTGAGTTCCACAGTACCCCACCCCCTTGACAGTGACCACCACAGGGGCCTGCTCACAGTGCCCTCTACAGCACCCGCCCCTTAACATTGACCATAGGTTAGAGTCCCCTTAACTGTGACCTCCACCATTCCAGGCCCCCTTAACAGAGACCTCCACAGTACTCCGCTGCCCCTTTAATAGTGGCCTTCACAGTTCCGTCCTCCCTTAACGGTGACCTCCACAGTGCACGCCCCATTAACAGTGATCTCCAAAGCGGCGTGCCCCATTAACAGTGATCTCCAAAGCGGCGTGCCCCCTTAACAGTAACATCCGCCGCACCCTCCTGTTTAACTGCGACTTCCACAGTACCCCGTCTCCTTAACAGTGATTACCACAATAACTTGCTCCCTTAACCACTTCAACCCCGCTAGCTGAAACCCCCTTAACGACGTGGCCACTTTTTACACTTCTGCACTACACTACTTTCACCGTTTATTGCTCGGTCATGCAACTTACCACCCAAATGAATTTTACCTCCTTTTCTTCTCACTAATAGAGCTTTCATTTGGTGGTATTTCATTGCTGCTGACATTTTTACTTTTTTTGTTATTAAATCGAAATTTAACGATTTTTTTTTGCAAAAAAATGACATTTTTCACTTTCAGTTGTAAATTTTGCAAAAAAAACGACATCTATATATACATTTTTCACTAAATTTGTTGTTCTACATGTCTTTGATAAAAAAAAAAAAAATGGTTTGGGTAAAAGTTATAGCATTTACAAACTATGGTACAAAAATGTGAATTTCCGCTTTTTGAAGCAGCTCTGACTTTCTGAGCACCTGTCATGTTTCCTGAGGTTCTACAATGCCCAGACAGTACAAACACCCCACAAATGACCCCATTTCGGAAAGTAGACACCCTAAGGTATTCACTGATGGGCATAGTGAGTTCATAAAACTTTTTATTTTTTGTCACAAGTTAGCGGAAAATGATTTTTATTTTTTATTTTTTCTTAAAGTCTCATATTCCACTAACTTGTGACAAAAAATTAAAACTTCCATGAACTCACTATGCCCATCACAAAATACCTTGGGGCGTCTTCTTTCCAAAATGGGGTCACTTGTGGGGTAGTTATACTGCCCTGGCATTCTAGGGGCCCAGATGAGTGAGAAGAAGTTTGCAATCAATTTCTGTAAAAAATGACCGGTGAAATCCAAAAGGTGCTCTTTGGAATGTGTGCCCCTTTGCCCAGCTAGGCTGCAAAAAAGTGTCACACATCTGGTATCGCCGTACTCAGGAGAAGTTGGGGAATGTGTTTTGGGGTGTCATTTTACATATACCCATGCTGGGTAAGACAAACATATCTTGGCAAAAGACAACTTTTCCCATTATTTTTTTATACAAAGTTGGCATTTGACCAAGATATTTATCTCACCCAGCATGGGTATATGTAAAATGACACCCCAAAACACATTCCCCAACTTCTCCCGAGTACGGCGATACCAGATGTGTGACACTCTTTTGCAGCCTAGATGCGCAAAGCAGCCCAAATTCCTTTTAGGAGGGCATTTTTAGACATTTGGATCCCAGACTTCTTCTCACGCTTTAGGGCCCCTAAAAAGCCAGGGCAGTATAAATACCCCACTTTGGAAAGAAGACACCCCAAGGTATTCAATGAGGGGCCTGGCGAGTTCATAGAATTTTTTTTTTTGGGCATAAGTTAGCGGAAATTTTTTATTTTTTTTTCTTTTTCTCACAAATTCTCCCTTTCCGTTAACTTGGGACAAAAATTTTAATCTTTCATGGACTCAATATGCCCCTCAGCGAATACCTTGGGGTGTCTTCTTTCCAAAATGGGGTCATTTGTGGGGTGTTTGTACTGCCCTGGCATTTTAGGGGCCCTAAAGCGTGAGAAGTCTGGAATATAAATGTCTAAAAAATTTAAGCATTTGGATTCCGTGAGGGGTATGGTGAGTTCATGTGAGATTTTATTTTTTGACACAAGTTAGTGGAATATGAGACTTTGTAAGAAAAAAAAATAAAAAAAATTTCCGCTAACTTGGGCCAAAAAAATGTCTGAATGGAGCCTTACAGGGGGGGTGATCAATGACAGGGGGGTGATCACCCATATATACTCCCTGATCACCCCCCTGTCATTGATCACCCCCCCGTAAGGCTCCATTCAGACGTCAGTATGATTTTTGCGGATCCACGGATACATGGATCGGATCCGCAAAACACATACGGACGTCTGAATGGAGCCTTACAGGGGGATGATCAATGACAGGGGGGTGATCAGGGAATCTATATGGGTGATCACCTCCCTGTCATTGATCACCCCCCTGTTAGGCTCCATTCAGACGTCCGTATGCGTTTTGCGGATCCGATCCATGTATCAGTGGATCCGTAAAAATCATATGGACGTCTGAATGGAGCCTTACAGGGGGGTGATCAATGACAGAGGGGTGATCAGGGAGTGTATATGGGTGATCACCCCCCTGTCATTGATCACCCCCCTGTAAGGCTCCATTCAGAGGTCCGCATGTGTTTTGCGGATCCGATCCATGGATCCGTAAAAATCATACGGACGTCTGAATGGAGCCTTACAGGGGGGTGATCAATGACAGGGAAGTGATCAGGAAGTCTATATGCGTAATCACCCCCTTGTCATTGATCACCCCCCCCTGTAAGGCTCCATTCAGACGTCCGTATGTGTTTTGCGGATCCGATCCATGTATCCGTAAAAATGATACGGACGTCTGAATGGAGCCTTATAGGGGGGTGATCAATGACGGGGGGGGTGATCAGGGAGTATATATGAAGTGCTCAGGGGTTCATAAGGGGTTAATAAGTGACAGGGGGGGGGGGGGGGGTGTAGTGTAGTGGTGTTTGGTGGTACTTTACACAGCTACCTGTGTCCTCTGGTGGTCGATCCAAAAGGGACCACCAGAGGACCAGGTAGCAGGTATATTAGACGCTGTTATCAAAACAGCGTCTAATATACCTGTTAGGGGTTAAAAAAAAAATCACATCTCCAGCCTGCCAGCGAGCGATCACCACTGGCAGGCAGGAGATCCACTCGCTTACCTTCCGTTCCTGTGTGCGCGCGTTCACAGGAAATCTCGCGTCTCGCGAGATGACGCGTATATGCGTCGCTGAGCGCACAGCTGCCACCTCCGGACCGCAGATCTGCGTTAGGCAGTCCGGAAGTGGTTAACAGTGACCTCCGTTGCCTTAAAAATGTGACCTCCACAACACCACACCCCCTTAACAGTGACCTCTACAGCACCACGCCCCTTAACACTGACCTCCATAGGGGACCTTCCCTTAACTGTGACCTCCACAATTCCCTCCCCCCCTAACAGTGACCTCTACAGCAGCCCGCCCCTTTATTAGTGAACTCCACAGTACCCCATCTCCTTAACAGTGATTTCCATAACACCCCACCCCCTTAACAGTGGCCTCTACATGAATCTGTCGCTTAACACTTACCTCCATATGACCTATCAGTAGTTTAGAGATAAGGGCACAAAGTGTGTAAAATAAGGGCACAAAGTGTGTAAAAAATGCCCTGTAAAATCCTAAAGGTGCTCTTTGGAATTTGGGCCCCTTTGCCCACCTAGGCTGCAAAAAAGTGTCACACATGTGGTATCGCCGTACTCAGGAGAAGTAGGGCAATGTGTTTTTGGGTGTCTTTTTACATATACCCATGCTGGGTGAGAGAAATATCTCTCTAAAAGACTACTTTTCCCATTTTTCTATACAAAGTTGTCATTTGACAGATATTTATCTCACCCAGCATGGGCATGTGTAAAAAGACACCCCAAAACACATTGCCCAACTTCTCCTGAGTACGGCGATACCACATGTGTGACACTTTTTTGCAGCCTAGGTGGGCAAAGGGGCCCACATTCCAAAGAGCACCTTTAGAATTTCACAGGGCAATTTTTACACATTTTGATTTCAAACTACTTCTCACGCATTAGGGCCCCTAAAATGCCAGGGCAGTATAACTACCCCACAAGTGACCCCATTTTGGAAAGAGGACACCCGAAGGTATTTCGTGATGGGCATAGTGAGTTCATGTAAGTTTTTATTTTTTGTCACAAGTTAGCGGAAAATGATTAATTTTTTTAAAAAAAAATTAATCATTTTCCGCCAACTTGTGAAAAAAAATAAAAAGTTCTATGAACTCACTATGCCCATTAGCAAATACCTTAGGGTGTCTACTTTCTGAAATGGGGTCATTTGCGGGGGTTTTCTACTGTCTGGGCATTGTAGAACCTCAGGAAACATAACAGGTGCTCAGACAGTCAGAGCTGCTTCAAAAAGCGGAAATTTACATTTTTGTACCATAGTGTGTAAACGCTATAACTTTTACCCAAACAATTTTTTTTTTATCAAAGACATGTAGAACAATAAATTTAGAGAAAAATGTATATAGAAATGTAGTTTTTAAAAAAATAATTACAACTGAAAGTGAAAAATTTCCTTTTTTTGCAAATATTTCGTTAAATTTCGATTAATAACAAAAAAAGTTTAAATGTCAGCAGCAATGAAATACAACCAAATGAAAGCTCTATTAGTGAGAAGAAAAGGAGGTAAAATTCATTTGGGTGGTAAGTTGCATAACCGAGCAATAAACGTTGAAAGTAGTGTAGTGCAGAAGTGTAAAAAGTGGTCTGGTCATTAAGGGTGTTTAAAGGGAACCTGTCACCAGGATTTTGTGTATAGAGCCGAGGACATGGGTTGCTAGATGGCCGCTAGCACATCCGCAATATCCAGTCCCCATAGCTTTGTGTTGTTTTTTATTAACGATTTGATACATATGCAAATTAACTTGAGGAGTCCTGTATGTGAGATAAATCAGGGACAGGACTCATCTCAGGTTAATTTGCATATATTTCAAATCAGGTTTTTTACACAATAAAAGCACACAGAGCTATGGGGACTGGGTATTGCGGATGTGCTAGCGGCGATCTAGCAACCAATGCCCTCAGCTCTATACACAAAATCCCGATGACAGGTTCCTTTTAAGCTAGGGGAGCTAAGGCTACTTTCACACTAGCGTTCGATCGGATCCGTTCTGAACGGATCCGATCATAATAATGCAGACGGAGGCTCCGTTCAGAACGGATCCGTCTGCATTATTTTAGCATATAAAAGCTAAGTGTGAAAATAGCCTCGTACGGATCCGTCCAGACTTTCAATGTAAAGTCAATGGGGGATGGATCCGCCTGAAGATTGAGCCATATTGTGGCATCTTCAAACGGATCCGTCCCCATTGACTTACATTGTAAGTCTGGACGGATCCGCACGCCTCCGCACGGCCAGGCGGACACCCAAACGCTGCAAGCAGCGTTCAGCTGTCCGCCGCCAGACTGATGCAGTCTGAGCGGATCCGCTCCATTCAGACTGCATCAGGGCTGGACGGCTGCGTTCGGGTCCGCTCGTGAGCCCCTTCAAACGGAGCTCACGAGCGGACCGACGAACGCTAGTGTGAAAGTAGCCTAAGGTGGTTAAACATAGCCGAGAAATGCATGGGGCTCCAGTCTACTGTATGCATACGGACTAAAGTTGCCTACAACATTTAAAAAATATTAGCAAAGAACACATAGGTGCAAAAGTTACATACAGTAAAAGCATTTTAATAATCACTAAACAGATGTCAAACAGTAAATTTAGCAGTAAACTGATAATGGCTGCACAGCAGCAATATGAAGCAAGTTATTCCAGTAGCTGGCACCGAAATATAAAGAATTGTTGATACTGGGAGCTGTCAATGTGCAGGAAAGACAATATCATAAATCTCATCATAGTGTTCAACAAAATACACTTCTAGCCCCTCAGTGATGAACTCGGCCAGGTCATAGTAATCTTTCTCGTTTTCAGAAGGAAGAATAATACATGTAACCCCTGCTCTTTTTGCCTGGAATAAAAAACAAAGAATATCATGTGGGATGTTAAATGCAGAATGCTGCACCAATAAATGAAATAATTTGTGCTCAGAAGTCCTTTTCAAATCACATATGATTGTTTAATAAAGATACAGGGACCTCTCACCCCTGCATACTGCACTTTGGCACATATTCCTACCGTGTCAGCCAGCTCACTTCTTCCACCCCCTTTATCTCTTCGGGTACTTTCACACTTGCATTGCTGGATTCCGGCAGGCAGTTCTGTCGCCAGAACTGCCTGCCGGATCAGGCAATCTGTATGCAAACGGAAACCAATTCGTCTCATAAATGCATTGCAATACTGGATCAGTCTCTCCGGTGTGATCTGGAAAAAACAGATCCGGTATTTATTTATTTTTAAAGGTAAAAACACAGCATGCTGTGGTTTTTTCTCAGTCTAAATACCGTAAAAGGACTGAACTGAAGACATCCAGATGCATCCTGAACGGATTGCTTTCCATTCAGGATGCATTAGGATAAAACTGATCAGTTTTCTTCAGGTATTGAGCCCCTAGGAGGGAACTCCATACCGGAAAACTTTGACGCAAGTGTGAAAGTACCCCAAGGCTACATTCACACGTATTTTGCTTCAGTGTCCGCTCCATTTTTTTTTTTGCGGATTGGATGAGGATCCATTCATTTCAATGGGTCTGCAAAAAATGTGCTGTCCGCATTCTGTATGTCCGTTCCGTAGCGGACATACAGAGCATGTCCTATTCTTGTCCGTTTTGCGGACAAGGATAGGCATTGTTACAATGGATCTGCAAAAAAAAAAAACGGGTGCAATACGGATGCCAAAAAAAAATCATCCGTATTTTTTGTGGATCAATGTTTTGCGGACCTCATGGTTATTCTCCTGTCTATGTATGGCAGGTAACGACTGTACAAAGGTCCAGAGGACATTCTTTACATGTGGATGAAAGGTGATTCAGACAACAATACAACAAAGGATTCTTCACAGTACGTGTAGTTAAGTTATGAAGTGCACTATCCGAAGTAGTATTAACCCTTTCAGGACCCTACCATATTTCACCTTAAGGAGTAGGCCATTTTTTTTTTGTTCTTTTTCCTCAAATTTGACATGTATCACTTTCTGTGGTAATATGTTTGGAATGCTTTTACTTATCCAAGCCATTCTAAATCTGCCATCTCGTGACATATTGTACTTCATGATGGTGGAAAATTTCAGTTGAAATATTTCACTTATTATTTACCAGAAAATTAGAGAAATTTGCAACTTTTCAAATTTAAATTTCTCTGCTTTCAAAACAGATAGCGATACCTCATAAAATAATTACTTTACATTTCCCATATATCTATTAAATGTTTGGATTTGTAGGAGCAGCAAAACGGGCAAGGTATTTTATGTACTGTATACGAGCACGACACTTCTCATAGTAAATAAATCAGAAGAGTTAGGTGTAGCATCATGTGGAACCCTATACAGAATTTTAGAGTTACAAAAATGGCATGAGTGGGATGCTCTCTGCAACTCCCATATGAATGGGAGTTATGCTGTTTATTCAACTCCTAAGTTACTGGAAACTGGAGTATTTTGCACTACGCTTCTTGCATAGCTCCTATTTACTGTTATGGAAGTTACAGAAACAGGTTTCCCTTGCAGCAGCAGTGAAATCGCAACGGGAACCATCTATATTAGAGTTTAGCTCTCTGTGCCGATAGCTAAAGAAGGACAATATTCTGTATTTATGTTTCAATGGCATAGTACCGCTGAAATAAAAAAGAAACAGCCAATACAGCAATTCTCAAAATAATAGTTTTCTATAAATACTGAAAAGATGCACCATTCTAACTGAAGTGTACTCTTAAAGCAGCTCTGACACCCGGATCAACCCAATACCACCAGGCATATAGCCTGGTACGGCTGCTGATGCTGATCAAAACAATACCTATGTCTTATCTGTATGTAGTAGCGTTGTGGAGAAATCTGAAGTTTTAGGCCTCTTTCAGATGGGCGTTGCGGGAAAATGTGCGGGTGTTCCCGTTACGGGAACACCCACGTTTTTTTCACGCGAGTGCAAAACATTGTAATGCGTTTTGCACTCGCGTGAGAAAAATCGTGCATGTTTGGTACCCAAACCCGAACTTCTTCACAGAAGTTCGGGCTTGGGATCGGTATTCTGTAGATTGTATTATTTTCCCTTATAACATGGTTATACGGGAAAATAATAGCATTATGAATACAGAATGCATAGTACAATAGCGCTGGAGGGGTTAAATTTTTTATTTTATTTTTTAACTCCCCTTAATCCACTTGATCGCGCCGACCGGCATCTCCTTCCGTCTCCTTTGCTGAACAGGACCTATGGTGAACGTTCATTACAGGAACAGGACCTGTGATGACGTCACTCAGGTCATCACATGATCCATCACCATGGTAAAAGATCATGTGATGCCCGGAGTGACGTCATCACAGGTCCTGTTCCTGTAATAAATGCTCACCACAGGTCCTGTTCAGCAAAGGAGACAGAAGGAGATGCCGGTCTGCGCGATCAAGTGGATTAAGGAGAGTTAAATTATTTTTTTTAACCCCTCCAGCGCTATTTTACTATGCATTCTGTATTCAGAATGCTATTATTTTCCCTTATAACCATGTCATAAGGGAAAATAATAATGATCGGGTCTCCATCCTGATAGTCTCCTAGCAACCGTGTGTGAAAATCGCACCGCATCCGCACTTGCTTGCGGATGCTTGCGATTTTCACGCAACCCCATCCACTTCTATGGGGCCCGTGAAAAACACAGAATATAGAGCATGCTGCGATTTTCAAGCAACGCACAAGTGATGCATGAAAATCACCGCTCATGTGAACAGCCCCATAGAAATGAATGGGTCAGTATTCAGTGCGGGTGCAATGCGCTGAACTCACGCATCGCATCCGCGCGGAATACTCGCCTTTGTGAAAGGGGCCTTATAGTCATCTCATACCGCAAAAAATGAGACCCTATATGAGACAATGGCCCAACAAATAAAAAACTATGGCGCTCAGCCTAAAACATGACTTTTTTTTTGTTTCAAAATGCTTTTTTAATGTTAAATGTAAAAATAAATAAAAAGTCAACATATTAGGTATCGCCGCGTCCGTAAGAACTTGCTCTATAAAAATACCACATGACCTAAACCCTGAGGTGAACACCGTAAAAATAATTAAATAAAAACGGTGTCCTTTTTGTCACCTTACAGCACAAAAAGTGTAATAGCAAGCGATCAAAAAGTCGTATGCCCCCCAAAATAGTGCCAATCTAACAGTCATCTCATCCCACAAAAATTATACCCTACCTAAGACAATCGCCCATTTGAAGACCCCCCCCAATGCACCCCTAGAGTAGAAACTCCAAAAAGTGACCCCATTTAAGAAACTACACCCCTCAAGGTATTCAAAACTGATTTTACAAACTTTGTTAACCCTTTAGGTGTTCCACAAGCATTTATGGCAAATGGAGATGAAATTTCATAATTTAAATTTGTTACTTTTGCTCACAAAAAGTGCAATATAGAGCAATCAAAAATGATATGTACCCTAAAATAGTACCAAAACTGCCACCTTATCCCGTAGTTTCCAAAATGGGGTTACTTTTTTTGGGAGTTTCTACTCTAGGGGTGCATCAGGGGGCTTGAAAATGGGACATGGTGTCTAAAAACCAATCCAGCAAAATCTGCCTTCCAGAAATCATATCGTGTTACTTTCCTTCTGCACCCTGCCGTGTGCCCGTACAGTAGGTTACGACCACATATGGGGTGTTTCTATAAACTACCAAATCAGGGAAATAAATATTAAAGTTTAGTTTGGCTGTTAATCCTTGCTTTGTTACTGGAAAAAATTGATTAAAATGGAAAATTTGCCAAAAAATTTAAATTCTGAAATTTAAATCGCCATTTGCCATTAACTCTTGTTCAACACCTAAAGGGTTAACAAAGTTTGTAAAATCAGTTTAGAATACCTTGAGGGGTGTCGTTTCGAAAATGGGGTCACTTTTGTGGAGTTTCTACTCTAGGGGTGCTTCAAATGGGACATGGTGTAAAAAAAACAGTCCAGCAAAATCTGCCTTCCAGAAACCATATGGTGTTCCTTTCCTTCTGCGCCCTGCCGTGTGCCCGTACAGTAGTTTACGACCACATATGGGGTGTTTCTATAAACTACCGAATCAGGACAATAAATATTGGAGTTTAGTTTGGCTGTTAACCCTTGCTTTGTTACTGGAAAAAATTTATTAAAATGGAAAATTTGCCCAAAAATTTAAATTCTGAAATTTCATCTCCATTTGCCAATAACTCTTGTGGAACACCTAAAGGGTTTTGAATACTTTGAGGGGTCTAGTTTCTAAAATGGGGCTTTGTAAGCCTAACAAAGTGACTTCAGACCTGGTCCTTAAAAATTGGGTTTTGGAAAATTTCGGAAAAATTTCAAGATTTGTTTCTAAACTTCTAAGCCTTGTAACGTCCCTAAAAAATAAAATGGCATTCCCAAAATGATCCAAACATGAAGTAGACATATGTAATAACTATTTCTGGAGGTATTACTATGTATTATAGAAGTAAAGAAATTGAAACTTGGAAATTTGCTAATTTTTCAAAATGTATGGTAAATTTGTTTTTCTTTTTATAAATAAAATTGAATTTTTTTTATTCCATTTTACCAGTGTCATAAAGTACAACATGTGATGAAAAAACTCTCAGAATGGCCTGGATAAGTAAAAGCGTTTTAAATTATTCAGACAAAGTAACACTGGTCAGATTTGCAAAAAATGACCTGGTCCTTAAGGTGAAAATGAGCCCGGTCCTTAAGAGGTTAAAGAAATCCCCCCCCACCCACAAAAACTGTATGTACTGTATATGAATAATCTGTGAGATATGCAAACAAATGGAAAACAGCTGCCAATTAGAAACAATGGAATATGCAAACAATAGATAATGGCTGCAGATTCAAAGGTGCAATTGCTGCAGATTAGAAAATACAATGAGTCTCAGTTCCAACGTAAAAATAAACAACATATGGAAAAAATGCAGATGGATATCCTCCCAAAAACTTGATGTCTTTCTCCCTCATGGAGTGGGGTTCAATTGAATGCTCCAAAGGAGTAAGGCCCCTTTCACACGAGCGAGTTTTCCGCACGGGTGCAATGCGAGACGTGAACGCATTGCACCCGCACTGGATCCGGAGTGATTTTCACGCATCACTTGTGCGTTGCGTGAAAATCGCATCATGTTCTGTATTCTGCGTTTTTCCAACGCAGGCCCCTTAGAAGTGAATAGGGCTGCGTGAAAATCGCAAGCATCCGCAAGCAAGTGCGGATGCAGTGTGATTTTCACGCACGGTTGCTAGGAGACTATCGGGATGGGGACCCGATCATTATTATTTTCCCTTATAACATGGTTATAAGGGAAAATAATAGCATTCTGAATACAGAATGCATAGTACAATAGGGCTGGAGGGCTAAAAAAATAAAATAAAAATATAACTCACCTTAATCCACTTGATCGCGCAGCCCGGCTTCTCTTCTGTCGTCTTCTTTGCTGTGCACAGGAAAAGGACCTTTGATGACGTCACTGCGCTCATCACATGGTCCGTCACATGATCCATCACCATGGTAAAAAGATCATGTGATGGACTATGTGATGAGCGCAGTGATGTCATCAAAGGTCCTATTCCTCAAAGAAGACGACCGAAGAGAAGCCAGTTGCGCGAACAAGTGGATTAATGAGAGTTAAATAATTTTTAACCCCTCCAGCCCTTTTGTACTATGCATTCTGTATTAATGCTATTATTTTCCCTTTTAACCATGTTATAAGGGAAAATAATGAAAACACCTAATTCAAACCGAACTTCTGTGAAGAAGTCCGGGTTCGGGTCTGGGTACCAAACATGCCGATTTTTCTCCCACACGTGCAAAATGCATTACAATATTTTGCACCTGCGCGGAAAAAAACGCAAACATGCAACGGATTCGCAGTGAAAACTTACTTGTTTTAGTGTCAAAATCGCACCATTTTCCCTGAACGCATCCAGCCCCAATCCGCAACACCCGTGTGAAATACGGTTTATCAAGTTAAGAAGCGGTGTGTTTAAGTGTCAGACACACTAGCAGATTCATCAACCACATTTGCCAATGATATAGCATAGAACCCAGCAGTCAGTAATGCTGCATAGATAAAGCTAATAGATGAGGATTTCACAATGTTCAAAACAGCATGTATTGTGGTTTGTGTGATATACACATAGATGATGTGGAACTCCGTATCAGCAGACTTAATATATCTTGCAAGCTCGTTAAGTCTAATAAGAATAAAATGTCTCACTGAGGCTCTTACCGCCAACAATTTGTTTCTTTGCGGTTTTAGAGTGTGCACCGCTGAGTATGGAGGCGCTTCTTCCTTGCTGTACACTGAGTAGTCACATGTGCGAATCACATGCACGGTCATGTGATCGCAAGAGCCGGTCATGTGATGCAGGTCCTGGAAGTCTTTGCAGGCCCTGAAAGGCTTCACTCTGTGCATGGAGAATATATGGGATGACTAGTACATGCTATGACTCCTTAGGTTTCCATGGATCCGGATCGAAAATAATAGTTTGGTGGTCTCTGACACAGGACTCCTGCCATACGCGTTTTGAAGCAACTTGCTTCTTCCTCAGTGGCTGAGGGTCTGTGTCAGTGTATCCCCTTTATATGCTGCTTAATTGGTATCTGATAAACCCTGAAACAGATTTTCACAGGGTGAAAAGGCAAACGTGGTCTGGAATCCTCATTAAAAACGATATTATTCATCATGAGAGGTGTATCTGAGTATGTACGCTGAGTATGGAGGCGCTTCTTCCTTGCTGTACACTGAGTAGTCACATGTGCGAATCACATGCACGGTCATGTGATCGCAAGAGCCGGTCATGTGATGCAGGTCCTGGAAGTCTTTGCAGGCCCTGAAAGGGTTCACTCTGTGCATGTGGAATATATGGGATGACTAGTACATGCTATGACTCCTTAGGTTTCCATGGATCCGGATCGAAAATAATAGTTTGGTGGTCTCTGACACAGGACTCCTGCCATACGCGTTTTGAAGCAACTTGCTTCTTCCTCAGTGGCTGAGGGTCTGTGTCAGTGTATCCCCTTTATATGCTGCTTAATTGGTATCTGATAAACCCTGAAACAGATTTTCACAGGGTGAAAAGGCAAACGTGGTCTGGAATCCTCATTAAAAACGATATTATTCATCATGAGAGGTGTACTCATACTGTATTTTAGTGGGTTCTATATAGTTTACAGCTCTATCGATCTTTGCTCTTCAACATATACATTGTATGTGATAAATTTTACCCTGTATGGTGGCATTTTCCTTAGTATCTGAACAGGGTGCAATATTACATGTTATTTTTTTAATCTCCCCCCCCCCCAAGCGTGACGGAAAAGAGACACACAACCCGCCGCCCCCCCCCTCCCGGAATGAAACTGTCATTGCTGATTAACTTTGGAACGGGTATTGGACTGGGAATTAAACAGGAATCCTTTATCTTTTCTACCCCTGTTGTCATTCCAGTATCTCTGACTTTGTTGAAATCTTTTTTGCCTTTGCGAAAAAACTGACAACTGACGATTTTTAGTAGGTCAGGAGACAGGAAATCATTTTTTATTATCAGAGTCCTTTTCCCAATAGGTCATCTAAGACTGGTCCGAACAAAAAAATCGCCTTGATGTTGAATAGCGCATAATTTATTTTTGGATCCTGTATCTCCTGTCCACCCTTTTAGTCAAATGGCCCTTCTTGCGGAAATGGCTAAGGCAGTTGATCTGGCATTTAACTTTAAAGCCTCAGCAAAAGCATCAGAAATAAAGTCGACTGCTTTCAAGATAGTACGAAACACTTCCAATAACTGTTCCCTGGGAGTTTTATCTTCAATGTGGGACTCTAAATCCTGTAACCACAATTTTAAGGACCTTGTTGTAGACATAGCGGCGATATTAGGTTTTAACGCCTGAGTAGAGGCCTCCCAAGCATTCTTAGGATATAAAAGCAAAAACACAACGGGGACGGGGTTAAAAGCAGAGTGTGCTTGGCGTGCATGCTGTACCTGCGCTCCCTGGACTTTGTGTGGCTGTCGTGGCCCATAACAGGGAGGAACTAGTGTTAGGGACCACTCATGAAGGCGACCTTGACGTGGTAAGTGGCTTATTACACTTTGGACAAAATGTACACCAATGCCTTATTCAACATCCAGCATAAAGGCAGGGCAGAGTGCTGGTTTGCAGAGTGCGATTGCATTTGTGTTTTTGCGTTTGTATCTGTATTTCGCCATAGCAATGTGCACCCGCATACAAGGTTGTGCAGACTGAACCCCCCCACATTCTTAGGATATACCTCATCTCTTCTGTCCATGGGATCTTTAAGGGATCCTTGAAAGGTAAAGCCAATCTTTTGGACATTATAGCAATTGGAGCGTTCAATTTAGGAGGTCTGTCCCAACAGGAGGATTCACCCTCATCAGAGGGGTATTTCCTTTTAACATTCTTAAGAATAAATAATTTTTGTCAGGTTTCCGCCACTCTTTTTATTAGGTATTTAATATTTTCATTTATTGGAAAGACCCTTGATTTTTTTTTATGGCCCAGGTCACTGAACATTATCTGTTGTCTTTTGTTCTTTAGCCTCGTCCACATTCATAGTGGCTCTAATGGCCTTAAGTAGGGCATCAGTGTCTTCATGGCAGAATAAATGTTTACCCATGGACTCGTCATCTGAGGATGGGTTCGAACTATCCAGAACCTCTCCCTGTTCTGCCTCTCCCTCTGAAGAGTCTGAATCCGATATTCTACTAGTGTGCCTGCCTGCAGGAAGGTGATGGAAAAAATGTTTTAAATTCTTTCATAGAATCTGCGATCTCACACTTTACAATAATTTTTGATACTCTGCATTAGCGATGAGGATTCCTCTTCTACCATCTTGTTTACACAGTCTTGGCATAACAACTTTGGCCAGGAGGGAGCGAGTTAGTGTCTTTCTACACATCGCACACTCTTTCCAACGGGTTTTAGAGACAGCTTTCCTAGGACTCTTTTTGATATTCTAAAATATAATAACAAATAAACCCCATTAGAGCTAAAAAGAAGGAAAAAATGAAGTTGGGGATTGACCCGCTTACCCCACCATGAATACCGGTTATGCATCATGACTGTCCTGGTCACCAGTGCGCTGACCACCCGCTTCTTCCATGGTAGGATCCAGGGATGGAGAGTCTTCCATAAAGGACTCCGCTGATGCTTGCAGGCTGGCTGCAATCCTTTTACCTGCGCACTTAACAGGGTTAAATACCCCAGGTCTGGTCCATGCCGAAACCTGCCAGCGGCCTTCATGAGCACTTTGCGTTCCAAACACCGGAAGTTACGTTTGCAACCTCCGATGCGCGCTCTTACGCGCGAGTATGAAAACCGCTCCACCCCCTGCCTCTGTAAGGACTTATGGGAGAGAACTTGTGGAAAAACAAAAGCCCCTGAACCTCCTGAACACCGCCAGGAGGATCCAGCGTGACAGCCTCACCTCTCTGTACGGCTGGGACTGCCCGCGGTCCTCGACCCGGCCTGCCCCAGGAGCAAGAAGGATTTTTTCGCATCCAGTCTTCCGGCAGCTCCTAGTGGAGACATACGCCATACCAGCTAACCGCTGCAGTAAAAAAAAAAGATTTCTGGCCCTGCAGCCTTCGTAGCTCTCCACAAAATATTGTCCTATCCATAGGACAGGAAACAGGAACGGTTGGTATAGGAGCCGAGTCCCTCCTTAAAAAGCTCCTGTTTCCTGTCCAGGATGGAGGTGGTCTATCAAGGGTGCTGTCATGGGCGTAAGGGAAATTTGCATCAAGGATTTTTTTTGTGTTGAATTATTTGATTCAATAGAGTAATCGTTTCAGCCCTACGCTAGACCTGGTCTTCACCCGCTTCTGCTCCCCATCTAATCTCTTAATCTCTCAATCTCTCCTCGCCCCCTCTCAGACCATAATTACTTCAGCCCTTAACTCAGTCGCCCAGTCAGTAACACCAAACCCTACAAATCAATCGGCAACCCTGGCACACTCATCAGACAAAAAAAAAGACGAGCTTCAACAGTTGCAGAATAATACTGGAAGAAAACACACTAAAGAAGACTTCACCGCATACAAACAAGCTGTTTTCAAATTCAAGTCTGCACTCACCTTTTCTGAACAGGACTTCACTATTCTCATATCTCTTTAGCGCAAATCCAAAAAAATGTTTAATACCTTTAATTCTCTACCAACCCCACTACCTGGGATAGACCTGGCCCTCTCCTGGATCTCCTCGTACCTCACCAACAGAACCTTCAGGTTTCCCATTCATCTACCATCTCATCATGCTTCCTCTCTGTTGGTGTTCCTCAAGGCTTTGTCCTGGGTCCCCTACTTTTCTCCATTTATACATTTGGCCTGGAGCAGCTCATAGAGTCCCATGGTTTCCAATACCACATCTATGCTGCCGACACTCAAATCTACCTCTCTGGTCCAGATGTCACTTCCTTTCTATTGAGAATCCCAGCATGACTGTCGGCTATATCTTTATCCATTCGAGATGGATTTTTCTGCAACTGTTGCGTCGCAGTCGCAGCATGTTGCAGTGCGACACCATAGACTGCCATTATAAAAATTGTCGTACGACATTAGTGCAACACAATGTCGCGCGTCAAATCTCGTCGTGTAGACCTAGCCTAAGCCACATATCCAAACCCTCACCTCCATCTGCCGCTTTCAACTTAAGAACATTTCTCATAGCTGCTCCTTCCTCACCCCGAGTCAACTAAAACACTAGTGAAATCCCTTGTCATCTCCCTGGACTACTGCAACATTCTCCTCTATGGACTCCTCTAGCTCTCTCGCTCCCCTTCAATCTATTCTTAAGTCCCTGGCTCCCCATTGCCCAGCAAATTCAATATAAAACACTAACTACATATAAGGCCGTCCTCCAATCCTCACAGGACTTTCTCCTGTGTTCTCGTCTTATCTGTTCTTCACATAATCAACTACAAGATTTCTCACGTGCCTCTCCCATACTCAAACTCTCTAAACCAGCAAATCAGACTCTCCCCCAACATCCAGACCTTCAAAAGTATCCTGAAAACCAACCCTTTTTAGGAAAGCCAATAAGCATGCTGCCACCACACAGCCAAATGAGCAGCATTTACCCTCACCTATTATTTTCTAGCAGAAGGACCAAACTTCGCACGGGTATATTTAATCCATTTCATTTTATGTTTCCGTGTGCCGTAAAAAGGTAGACAGTTTCCCCAATAACAGTGACCTATACAGTACACGCCCGTTTAACAATGACCTCCACAGTGCCCGCCCCTTTAACATTGACAGCCAAAGTGGCCGCCCCTTTAACAGAGACCTCCACAGTGCCCGCCCCTTTAACAGAGACCTCCACAGTGCCCGCCCATTTAACCACTACAGGACCGCCGAACGCAGGATTGCGTCCAGGTGGCGGCCCTGTTATTCCTCCGGGACGCGCCGGCGCGTCATCTCGCGAGACGCGAGATTTCCTGTGAACGTGCGCATACAGGCTCGCGCGTTCACAGGAAGTGCAGGTAAACTAGTTGATCTACAGCCTGCCAGTGGCGATCGTTTGCTGGCAGGCTGTAGATGCGATTTTTTTTAACCCCTAAAAAGGTATATTAGACGCTGTTTTGATAACCGCGTCTAACATACCTGCTACCTGGTCCTCTGGTGGTCCCTTTTGCTTGGATCGACCACCAAAGGACACAGGCAGCTCTGTAAAGTAGCACCAAACACCCCTACACTACACCCCCCACCCCTGTCACTTATTAACCCCCTGATCACCCCATATAGACTCACTGATCACCCCCCTGTCATTGATCACCCCCCTGTAAGGCTCCATTCAGACGTCCGTATGTGTTTTGCGGATCCGTGGATGATCAATGACAGGGGGGGTGATCAGGGAGTCTTTATGGGGTGATCACCCCCCTCTCATTGATCACCCCCCTGCAAAACACGGACACCACGGATCCACAAAATATGGACACCGGCAATGTGCTTTCCGCATTTTGCGGATCTGCACATTGCCAGAACTATATGGAAAATGCCTTTTCTTGTCCACAATTGCGGACAAGAATAGGACATGTTCTATAGGCTCTACAAAAAACGCAGTGTTCACCTGATCAGGCCTGATCTTGTGCGCACACTTGCGTTCAATCCGCCCCACCGCAGTGACAGAATTTTTAGGCTCCACCCAGGGGAACCTGCCGGCGCCTCCTTCTCCCATGCTGCAGCGTTGGCCAATCACAGCGCTCAGCTCATAGCCTGAGAGGCTTTTTTCTCTCTCAGGCTAGGAGCTGAGCGCCGTGATTGGCCAGCGCTACAGCATGGGAGAATGAGCCGACGGCAGGTTCCCCTGGGTGGAGCCTAACTGTAAAGATATCAGAGGCAATAACAGGAGAACGGAGCGGCGCCCAGGTATAACAGTAAGTGCAGGGGGGTCCCTGGGCGCTGCTCTACATGCCTGTATAGTTACTTTAGAAGTTTTATTCTGGTGAAAGGTCCCCTTTAAGAGGAGAGAAATCTGTTGGTCCATTGCCTCTTGATCTTCTTCTAGTCTGGAGTTTTCCATGTATCTGTCTGGAGGAAGATGTGAGAACTCCAAACGATACCCTTCTTTTATGATAGCGAGTACCCAGGGAGAGGCCTGAATATTTTCCCAGGCTGAGTGAAAGAGTTTTAGTCTTCCCCCAACCACTCCCCTGCCGTCATTGGGAAAAAGGGGCGAGCAGACTTGTCGGGGTTAAACAGAACCCCTTTCCTTTTCCTTTAGAGGCTTGACATAAAGAGCCTGATTCTTTTTTCTTTTGGTCAGGTCTATTACGTCTCTGGGGACGAAAGGAGCGCCTTTGACGATAGAACTTAGATTCCATCGGGAAACCTTTTTTTCTGTCTGACGCTTTTTTAAGTATATAGTCCAGTGCAGTGCCAAATACCCAATCGCCCTCGCCCTTGGGAAAGAACATAATTTATTTTTAGATGCTGTATTACCAGACCAGGACCTTAACCAGATCGCAAATGACCTATCGCAGGACCTTAACCAGCCCAAATGAATTCTTATTTGCACTTATTGGTGTATTTTAATAAACATTATTAAAAGATCTCCATTACAGAGGCGAGATGCATTGGATAGGGTGGCTGTTTTTGCTGATAACTTTACCATATCAGCTGAGGCATCTGCCAGGAAATTGGAGGCTTGCTCTAACATTGGTATGGAAGCCAGAATATCTTGCCTGGGAGTACCGGACTCCATGTGTTTTTCTAACTGTCCCAACCACAAGGACAAGGTCCTGGCTGTATAGGTCGCCGAGATCTCAGGTCTAAATATGGCAGTGGAGGACTCCCAAGTTTTCTTATTAAGAAGAGACTCGGACTTCTTATCCATGGGATCTTTAAGCAACTCTAGATCTTCAAAGGGTAATGCTGACTTTTTGGAGATCCTAGCCAAAGGGGCGTCGACTTTAGGAGTTTTGTTCTTAGGTAGTCGAGCCTTCTTCCGCAAATGGTTATTTCCTTTTGAACATTTTGGAAGCAGCTTGTCTTTTTTCAGGCTCTTTCCATTCATTCTGGATCAGGGTCTTTATATTATTACGGACCGGGAATACTCTTTTTCCTGTCCGCAAGACCTGCGAACATCTGGTCCTGAACAGATAATGGCTCTCTAGTTTCTTTAAGTTGATTGTGGCTTTTATGGTTCTTAATAGAGACTCTGTCTCTTTAATAGAACATAGAGGTCTTCCCGAGGCATCCTAAGAAAAATTAGAATCTGTGTCAGAAGAAATTTCACCCTCATCTATTTCAGAAACCTGTTCCACCATTGAGACATTTGAAGTGGAGGGTTTGGACGGTAGGGCGGACAGCTTAGCCTCTACAGCCGCACCGACTTCCTCTTTTATCATGGTCTCTTAAGCTCTCAACAATGGAAGGGGTTTCCTCCGAGACTACTCTGTTGCAGCATTTTTGACAGAGGTTTTTTGGAAGAGCCAGATAGCGCCTTTTTACAAATGGCACATTTCCTTTTCAGGGAAATACAGGCAGGAGCAAGTACAGGCAGGAGCAAGATTAAAGAGGACCTTTCATCAATATAATTTTATTTAAATGACCCCCCTACCTAATAGTCCGGCATCCACTGATGTTCCCCCTTTTTTTTTTTTTTCAAATCGACCCCCGAATCTTGAAATAACAGCCTTTTTCTTCTGCTGCAGCGTCTGTCAATCAGACGCTTTTTTGTAGGGGGCGTTGCTCAAGTCTTTTCTTTGCTATTCTCCTTGGCTGAGAGCGCAGCCAATCGCAGCGCTCTCTCTCAGCCAGGGAGAAGGAGCTCAAGTTCTCGCGAGAATCGCGAGAACTTGAGCTTCCTAACATCCGGGTTCCAGCGCCATCTTGGATTCCCCTGACGAGGATCGCGGCGGGTGAGGAAGCAGCGCAACGAGCGGCAGGGTAAGTATTAGAATATACCCCTAGACATAAGGGGTATATTCTAATACTTACCCTGCCGCTCGTTGCGCTGCTTCCTCACCCGCCGCGATCCTCGTCAGGGGAATCCAAGATGGCGCTGGAACCCGGATGTTAGGAAGCTCAAGTTCTCGCGATTCTCGCGAGAACTTGAGCTCCTTCTCCCTGGCTGAGAGAGAGCGCTGCGATTGGCTGCGCTCTCAGCCAAGGAGAATAGCAAAGAAAAGACTTGAGCAACGCCCCCTACAAAAAAGCGTCTGATTGACAGACGCTGCAGCAGAAGAAAAAGGCTGTTATTTCAAGATTCGGGGGTCGATTTGAAAAAAAAAAAAAAAGGGGAACATCAGTGGATGCCGGACTATTAGGTAGGGGGGTCATTTAAATAAAATTATATTGATGAAAGGTCCTCTTTAAGCTGTGTTTTAAGTAGGGAAAAGTGGAATAAAAATACAAAATCCATTAATAAAGTATATTACAAAAACGTTTATTAGGGCATTAGGGAATTATTATAAAAATTTTACTCAAAGGTTTAGTTGCTCTTTAAATGCTCTCAGATTGGTGAGGAAGGGGAATAACAGAAGTTCATGTATCACACCTCTGATGTTACTGTATAAACACTCTTGGTTGTCACTTGAAGCCTTCTTCCCATACAAAGACATGGAACACAAAACATATCATGCTGCCAGAATGTCTCAGCATTGGAAATATGAAATGATATCTCTGTTTTCATGTATGTGTCCAGATGGTAGCAGGCCATGGGTTGTGCATCCCTATTCTCAAGTGCATGGAGGCCATACAGTGTGCCTCCTATATCTATGTTTCATTTAGGGAATATCTAGTTCAGCATTTAAAATACAGTATACCTGACAGTAGCTCATCTCAGCAGTAAATAAGCATGCCGATATGGAATTTGGAGAAGATATCCTCATTCAGCCAATAACCATTGTGAAGAAGTATCGCACAACACAATAAAACCACCGACATAATTTTAGGCATGAAGCTTCTCTGTGTCTCTAGGAAATATGGTAAAAATGCTGTAAATAATGGAAGAACTAATGGATATCTGCATACTTACAGCTATTGTTTTTTCTTTGATACCACCTACAGGCAGGATTTTCCCCGTCAGTGACACCTCTCCAGTCATTGCCACATTTTGACGAGCTGGATGTCCCAAAGCAAGTGACAGCAGTGCAGTAACAATTGTGCAGCCTGCACTAGGCCCATCCTTCGGTGTAGCGCCCTAGACAGAACAAAGAAAATTACTATGATCTGCATTTTACAAAAATTAGATTGTAATGAGGTTAGAAATGTGTATCTGAGTTCAAAGATAAACACAGCATGTACACTACATGCCAAAAGAAAAAAAAAGAAAATAAATAGGGTCACTGGAGCAGATTTATAAAAACTGTCGAAAAATAAAAACGGTTATTCACAGGTCTGATAAATGAGGATATCAGAAGTCCCAGTCGATCACTAGCGTCATTTACTTAATAATAAAACACAGAGCATACACATCCAGCGAATTTATAAATGCTTATAATGGGAGCAAAAATCTAAAGTGTTCCAGCAGAGTTGACCCTTATGAAACGTAACTTTTAATCTTAGATAATTAATACAAGGAACCCACCACAGTGGTTCACCAGTGTAATATGTAAAGGAAAGATAGTGCTCAGATACAAATAAGATAATTATAGATACCTACACGGGGTACCCAGCCCTTGAGGCGGTCATGCAAATAGACGTAACCAGGGCACAGATTGGGGAGTGTCAGAAGTCAAACCTATCCCTGCACTCACCCTGAATTAGACCTCAGCCCAGGTACATCTCCTGATGATGGGGACTCCCTGTCCTCGAACCTGGACTGACTGCCCTTAGTGCACCCTGCTGCTAACATACGGTAAAGGGGTACCCTGTGATAAGACAGAATCTGTGTCACGGGTTCATAGTGTCACCCGTGATTAACAGCAACCCACGTAGATAAATAAGTCAGAAAGGTGCTGGGGTGTGGATCTCACATTCAGCACCAAAAACAAGCCTCTAACAGGGTGCCAAGGTAACCAATACCTCCCTTGGCTTTGTACACTCAACCCCGACTCGTTTCCCCTATTCATAGGTTCATCAGGGGGTGGTATAAAACCAGTAATGGGCAAAAACTGTTAATACATGATCAAGTGAGATATACTCAGATATAAATGGAGGATCCGCAGCCAGATAACGAGGATACTGGTGTGAACACAGGGCCATGGGGAACAACAGATAAGTCTCACCTGTAAATAAGAGATACACATGTATCAGGGGGAGAGATTGAAGATAGTTACCATTGACTACCCCAGGTACAACACTTACTTAGCTCAAAGCATGAGGTAAATTAAACCAGAAGCCCACAAGGATAAGGGGCCAACAGTCTGCCCGAAGCTGTGAAGGGATAATGAATCATTGCAATGTCAACATGGGATACAACTTGCTATACCAAGTGAAGGTCCAGTACTCTCAGTACCTCGCGTTCTAATGCCGTCCTGCTCCTCCCGATCGTCACACACTGTACTACCTACTCGATCCCAATAAGTACCCCCATGTTCACATGTTCAATCTGTGCGCGCTGGGACGCCGGAAGGATAACTTCCGGTCACGTGGTATCACCAGGGACTTATTTTTCTTAATGGGTTGCGGTTCATCACGGGTGACACTATGAACCCGTGACACAGATTCTGTCTTATCATAGGGTACCCCTTTACCGTATGTTAGAAGCAGGGTGCACTAAAAGCAGTCAGTCCAGGTTCGAGGACAGGGAGTCCCCACCATCAGGAGACGTCCCTGGGCTGAGGTCTAATTCAGGGTGAGTGCAGGGATAGGCGAGACATCTGACACTCCCCAATCTGTTCCCTGGTTAGGTCTATCAGCATGACCGCCTCAAGGGCTGGGTATCCTGTGTAGGTATCTATAATTATCTTATTTGTATCTGAGCACTATCTTTCCTTCACAGATTACACTGGTGATCCACTGTGGTGGGTTCCTTGCATTAATTATCTAAGATTAAAAGTTACGTTTTATAAGGGTCAACTCTGCTGGAACACTTTAAAACAACAAGCACCTTCACCAGTTTAAAACAACCTTTAATAATGTTCATTAAAATACACCAATAAGTGCAAATAAGAATTCATTTTGGCTGGGTAAATGGGTCAATACTGCAGAAAGGAAGAGATAACTCACACTCCGCGCTTGTCCTATAGACTAGTAAACCCTGCTTGCAAAACCGGATGGCCGCCCTGATAGGTGTGATCCTCTGTCAGGAACCTCCTACACGCCCTATATGTCCCTGACAATAAATATATACCACCACCTAAAGAGATCTATTACGAAGATCAGTTAATCGTCAGATGTCTGTGGTCCAAGTACAGATAAATAATAAATATAACCAGACATATAAAAAATGCTACATCAAAAGACAGTACTTAATGCCTTCAACAGAAGAACAGATATGACGATCTAGATACTTGCATATGTCCAAATGCGTTTCTCTGCACCATTCAAGGGTGTCGGTTCCTACATATATATCTCACCAAATAATTAATGATCAGATGCAAGAAGATAATCAATACCTTGCTAGATTAATGCCCACCACAGATGCTAATCAGACACCACATAATAGAATATATATATATATATATATATATATAATGATAAGAAAATAACCAGAAGAACAAGCACACATATAGTGGATATAAAAAGTCAAAACACCGCTGTTAAAATGTCAGGTTTCTGTGATGGAAAAAAAAATGAGACCTAGATAAATCATTTCAGAACTTTTTCCACCTTTAATGTGACCTATAAAATGTACAACTCAATTGAAAAACAAACTGAAATCTTTTAGGTAGAGGGAAGGAAAAAAAAAAAAAAAAAAAACGTAATGTGGTTGCATAAGTGTGCACACCCTCGTATAACTGGGGATGTAGCTGTGTTCAGAATTAAGCAATCACATTCAAAGTCATGTTAAATAGGAGTCAGCATACACCTGCCATCATATAAAGGTGCCTCTGATTAACCCCAAATAAAAGTTCAGTTGCTCTAGTTGGTCTTTCCTGAAATTTTCTTAGTCGCATCCCACAGCAAAAGTCATGGTCCACAGAGAGCTTCCAAAGCATCAGAGGGATCTCATTGTTAAAAGGTATCAGTCAGGAGAAGGGTACCAAAGAATTTTCAAGGCATTATATATACCATGGAACACAGTGAAGACAGTGATCATCAAGTGGAGAAAACATGGCACAACAGCGACATTACCTGGACGTCCCTCCAAAATTGATGAAAAGACGAGAAGAAAACTGGTCTGGGAGGCTACCATAAGGCCTACAGCAACATTAAAGGAGCTGCAGGAATATCTGGCAAGTACTGGCTGTGTGGTACATGTGAGAACAATCTCCCGTTTTCTTCATATGTCTGGGCTATGGGGTAGAGTGGCAAGACGAAAGCCTTTTCTTACGAAGAAAACGTCCAAGCCAGGCTACTGTCACGGACGGCATTACAGAAAACTAGAAGACACAAATGAAGATCCGACTGACTTGATCCAAAACTAAGGAACAAAAAGTGTATGCCCTAGCTCTCTCCCTTACTGCTCAGCCTATGCAAAAATCTCAATGGTAGAAAATTGCATACCCTCGTTCCTCGACTGTATGACACCTGAACACCCTATAATAGTGAGGTGACACGACCACCGGCTCCCTACACTAAATACGGAGAGAGTCAGGGTCACCTAGGATCAAGCCCACAGGAGAACAGAAATGAAGAAACAGACTTATCTTGTGGATGCAGCAGTAACAGCTTCTAGCATCAGCACACTCCAGGAAGTTGTATAAATCGCAAGGTAAGGCAGTATGGGGAGGAGATATATAGGGAGGCAATCACTGCTAACAGATGACAGCTGGGTGCGGGAGGAGAGATGTCAAAACGAAAGCAAAAGAAGATCATGCAGAAGGTACTGAAGAACAGCTAACAGAACTTCTCAAAGATCTGGTGGTGACAGCTACATTTTTTCAAAAACACATCTGAAGTCTCCCAAAAGCATGTGGGAAGAGGTGTTATGGTCTGATGAAACCAAGTTTGAACTTTTTGGCCATAATTCCAAAAGATATGTTTGGCGCAAAAACACTGCGCATCACCAAAAGAACACCATACCCACAGTAAAGCATGGTGGTGGCAGCATCATGCTTTGGGGCTGTTTTTCTTCAGCTGGAACTGGGGCCTTAGTTAAGCTAGAGGGAATTATGAACAGTTCCAAATACCAGTTAATATTGGCACAAAACCTTCAGGCTTCTGCTAGAAAGCTTAACATGAAGAGGAACTTCATCTTTCAGCATGACAACGACCCAAAGCATACATCCAAATCAACAAAAGGAAGAAGATTGAAGTTTTGGAATGGCCCAGCCAGAGCCCAAACCTGAATCCGAAAATCTGTGGGGTGATCTGATGAGGGCTGTGCACAGGAGATGCCCTCGCAATCTGACAGATTTGGAGTGTTTTTGCAAAGAGTGGGCAAATCATGCCAAGGCAAAATTTGCCATGCTGATAGACTCATACCCAAAAAGACTGAGTGCTGTAATAAAATCAAAAGGTGCTTCAACAAGTATTAGTTAAGGGTGTGCCCGAATTAATCTAACCATATTATTTTATTTTTATATTTTTTCTTCCATCTACCGAAAAGATTTTAGTTTTTCAATTGAGTTGTACACATAAAAAGTCACATTAAAAAGGTGGAAAAAGTTCTGAAATGATTTATCTTTGTCTCATTTTTTTTCACATCACAGAAACCTGACGTTTTAACAGGAGTGTGTAGACTTTTTATATAAAATGGAAAATTTGCTAAAAAAGTGAAATTTTCAAATTGCCCCTCCATTTTGCTGTAGTTCCTGTGGAATACTTAGGCTAGGTCTAAACGACATTTGTCGCGCAACATTTGGTTTTTGGAGGGCAGATTTTACTGGAATGGTCTTTAAGCACCATGTTGCATTTGAAGACACCCCCTGACGTATCCCTACAGTGAAAACCCCAAAAAGTGACCAGAACTACACCACCCAAGGGATTTTTAAGCACCTGACCCAGCAGGCGTTTCATAGAATTTATAAAAAAATTCAAATTACCCCAAATTTACTTGATGGGGAAGATCAGATCATGTGATATTTTTATAGATCCGGTCGTTACGGACGTGATTATATATATATATATATATATATATATATATATATATATATATATATATATATATTATTTATTTTACGTTTTACACAATAAGAACATTTTTAGAAAAAGAATCATGTTTCTGTGTTGCCATTTTCTTAGAGCGATTTTTTTTTCATTTTTCTGGCTATGGTCTTGCGTAAGGGTTCTTTTTTTTCGTGGGATGAGGTGATGTTTTTTAGTGCCACCATTTTGGGATACAGACGACTTTTTGATCTGTCGATATGTTTTTTTGGAGGTGAGGTTTTTAGGCATTCACAAAGTTCGTTTTCACAAAGTTTGCTGCTAAACTGCTTTTAGATCTTTGTTTCAGTTGTTTCTGTGATGTAGTGAAATATAATTACACGCACTTTTTACGACATTTATGCAAAGTCAGTATTTGCAGTATTGGCCCTTCCTTTTCAGGACCTCTGCAATTCGACTGGGCATGCTCTCAACTTCTGGGCCAATTCCTGACTGATAGCAACCCATTCTTTCATAATCACTTCTTGGAGGTTTGTCAGAATTAGGCTTCATGCACACGGAGGTTTTTTTTTGCGGTCCGCAAAAACGGTTTCCGTTGTTCCGTGTCAGTTTTTTCTTCCGTGGGTCTTCCTTAATTTTTGGAGGATCCACGGACATGAAAAAAGAAATCTAAGTCAAGTTTGCCTTTGAAATGATAGGAAAAAACGGACACGGATCACGGACGCGGATCACAATCTTGTGTGCATCCGTGATTTTTCACGGACCCATTGACCTGAATGGGTCCATGAACCGTTGCCCTTGAAAAAAAATAGGACAGGTCATATTTTTTTCACGGACTGGAAACACGGATCACGGACGCGGATGCCAAACGGTGCATTTTCCGATTTTTCCACGGACCGATTGAAAGTCAATGGGTCCGCGGAAAAAAACGGAAAACGGAACAACGGCCGCGGATGCACACAACGGTCGTGTGCATGAGGCCTTAGTGGGTTTTTGTTTGTCCATCCGCCTCTTGAGGATTGACCACAAGTTCTCAATGGGATTAAGATCTGTGGAGTTTCCAGGCCATGGACCCAAAATGTCAATGTTTTGGCCCCCGAGCCACTTAGTGATCACTTTTGCCTTATGGCACGGTGCTCCATCGTGCTGGAAAATGCATTGTTCTTCGACTAAACTGTTGTTGGATTGTTGGAAGAAGTTGCTGTTGGAGGGTGTTTTGGTACCATTCTTTATTCACGGCTGTGTTTTAGAGGAAAATTTTGAGTGAGCCCACTCCCTTGGATGAGAAGCAACCCCACACATGAATTGTCTCAGGATGCTTTACTGTTGGCATGACACAGGACTGATGGTAGCGCTCACCTTTTCTTCTCTGAACAAGCCTTTTTCCTGATGCCCCAATCGGAAAGAGGCTTCATCGGAGAATATGACTTTGCCCCAGTCCTCAGCAGTCCATTCACCATATTTTCTGCAGAAGATCAATCTGTCCCTGATGTTTTTTTTTGTTTTTTTTGAGAGAAGTGGCTTCTTTGCTGCCCTTCTTGACACCAGGCCATCTTCCAAAAGTCTTTGCCTCACTGTGCGTGCAGATGCGCTCACACGTGCCTGCTGCCATTCCTGAGCAAGCTCTGCACTGGTGGCACTCCGATCCCGCAGCTGAATCTTCTTTAGTAGACTATCCTGGCGCTTGCTGGACATTCTTGAACGCCCTGAAGCCTTCTTAACAAGAAATGAACCTCTTTCCTTGAAGTTCTTGATGATCCTATAAATTGTTGATTGAGGTGCAATCTTAGTAGCCACAATATCCTTGCCTGTGAAGCCATTTTTATGCAACGCAATGATGGCTGCACGCGTTTCTTTGCAGGTCACCATAGTTAACAATGGAAGAACAATGATTTCAAGCATCACCCTCCTTTTAACAGGTCAAGTCTGCCATTTTAACCCAATCAGCCTGACATAATGATCTCCAGCCTTGTGCTCGTAAACATTCTCACCTGATTTAACAAGACGATTAATGAAATGATCTCAGCAGGTCCTTTAATGACAGCAATAAAATGCAGTGGAAAGGTTTTTTGGGGATTAAGTAAATTTTCATGGCAAAGAAGGACTATGCAATTCATCTGATCACTCTTCATAACATTCTGGAGTATATGCAAATTGCTATTATAAAAACTTAAGCAGCAACTTTTCCAATTTCCAATATTTATGTAATTCTCAAAACTTTTGGCCACGACTGTAGATTAAATTTCTGCAAATCTCATTTACTTTGCTGGTACTGTAATTTGCTGTGCATTTTCCATTTGCAAATCCAAATAGAAAATGCACAGCATATACAGTACTTGTGGACAAGCCCTAATAGTTCAATTTCAAATGCAGGTTCTTAGTTTTCTTGCAGACATACGAAATGGAAGTCATCTGAGCTCTGACAACGAAAAACTGTTTACATTTTTCTCTCAGCTTTCATTGGTTTTTCACTTTAGTGAAGAAAAAAAAACTGAACACCCTAGCAACCATTAGTGCAAAGCGAACTGGCCAGTGTGCTTCATTTTTTTTTTTTATCCTTAGGCAAGATCATAGTATTAGAAGTCACCTTTAGGGTGCTTTCACACTTGCGTTAAACTTTTCCAGTATTGAGTTCCGTCCTAGGTGCTCAATACCGGAATAAAACTGAATAGTTTTATCCTAATGCATTCTGAATGGAGAGCAATCCGTTCAGTATGCATCAGGGTGTCTTCAGTTCAGTCACTGTACGGTTTTTGGACGGAGAAAATACCACAGGATGCTGCAGTATTTTCTCTGTCCAAAATTCCGGAAAACTTGCCGGAATGCCAGATCCGGCATTATTTTCCATTGAAATGCATTATTGCCGGATGCGGCCCCAAGTGTTCCGGAAAAACTGATCCAGTTTTGCAGTCTGCGCAGACCTTTTAAAAATGTGAAAAAGATAAATACCAGATCTGTTTTTCCAGATGACAACCAGAGAGACGGATGCGGTATTGCAATGCATTTGTGAGAAGGATCCGCATCCGGATCCTTCTACAAATGGTATCAGTTTGCATACAGATTGCAGGAATCCAAGAACGCAAGTGTGAAAGTACCCTTAAGGTCCCTTTCACACGAGCGAGTTTTCCGCGAGGGTGCAATGCGCGACGTGAACACATAGCCCCTGCACTGAATTAATTTCAATGGGTCTTTGTATATGAGCGTTTTTCACGCAGCCCTGGCCCCATAGAAGTGAATGGGGCTGCGTGAAAAACGCATTGCATCCGCAAGCAAGTGCGGGTGCGATGCGTTTTTCACTGATGGTTGCTAAGAGATGTTGTTTGTAAACATTTGTTTTTTTATCACGCGCGTGAAAAACGCATTGCACCCGCGCGGAAAAAACTAAACGCAATAGCAGACAAAACTGACTGAACTTGCTTGCAAGCATCCGGACCCAATCCGCAACGCCCGTGTGAAACCAGCCTTACACAGCTCAGAATGAATAAGCCATATCCTCACCTCTGGCACATGCAAATGAATGTGAGATGTCACTAGGAATCCATTATCAGGGTGTATCTTCATAAGGAAGGCACGTGCAAATGTGTAAGCAATTTTAGCGCTCTCCTTCATAACATCTCCAAGCTGGCCTGTTACTTCTAAGGAACCATCTTTATTTTCTTTGTCTAAAGGACGACGGAGGGATGTCTCAATAAAAAGGGTGGAACCACCTACAAAACGTAAGTTAAAATAAAAGTTAATGGCAACAAATACAAACTGACTTATGATCACACTAAGATATCACTTTTAACCCCTTCTACCCCGGGCCAGTTTTTGCAAATCTGACATATGTCACTTTATGTGGTAATAGCTTTGGAACACTTATTTATCTAAGCTATTCTGAGATTGTTTTCTCGTGACACATTGTACTTCATGATAGTCATAAATTTGAGTAAATATATGTCACCTTTATGAAAAAATTCCAAATTTACCAAAAATTTTGAAAAATTCGCAATTTTTTACATTTCAATTTCTCGGCTTTTAAACCGCAAAGCTATACCTCATAAAATATTTATTACTTAACATTCCCCATATGTCTACTTTACGTTGGCATCATTTTGTAAATGTCATTTTATTTTTTTAGGACGTTAGAAGGCTTAGAACCAATTCTTAAAATTGTTCAGAAAATTTCCCAAACCCACTTTTTAAGGACCAGTTCAGGTCTAAAGTCACTTTGTGGGGCTTATATAGTTGAAACCACGCATAAATGACCCCATTGTAGAAACTACATCCCTCAAGTTACTCAAAACGGAGTTTACAAACTTTGTTTTAGCAGATTTTACATTTGAATCAATTTTTTTTCTTTAACACATCGAGGGTTAACAGCCAAACAAAACTCAATATTTATTACCCTTATTCTGCGGTTTACAGAAACACCACACATGTAGTCGTAAAATGATGTAAGGGCACACGGCAGGGCGCAGAAGAAAAGGAGCGCCATAAGGTTTTTGTAAGAGATTTTGCAGGAATGGTTTTTAGATGCCATGTTCCATTTGAAGCCCCCCTGATGCACCCTTACAGTAGAAACACCCAAAAAGTGTCCAATTTTATAAACTAGGGGCTAAGGTGCCAGTTTTATTGATACTATTTTGGGATACAAATGATTTTTTAATTGCTCTATATTATGTTTTTTGTGAAGCAAGGTAACAAAAGAATGGATGTTTTGGCACCATTTTTATTTTTTACAACAGTCATCTGACAGGGTAGATCATGTGCTATTTTTATATAGCAGGCTGTTACGGACGCAATGATATCAAATAGGTCTACTTTGTTTGTTTGTTTCAGTTTTACATAATAAAGCAAAAAAAAAATATGTTTTTGTGTCTCCATTTTCTGAACGCCTTTTTTTCTTCTGCCGATCAAGAGGATGCAGGGGCTTGTTTTTTTTACATTTTTTTATTGGTACCATTTTTGGGTACATATGATTTGTTGATCATTCAATATTACACTATGGGGCAAGGTGACCAATAAATTGCTAATTTTGGCACAGTTTTCTTTTTTTTTTTTTTTTTAAACAGCGTTCACCTCAGGTGTTCGTTCATGTGACATTTTTATAGAGCAGATCGTTATGGACGTGGCAATACCTAATATATATACTTTTTATTATTTATTTAAGTTTTACACAATAGCAGTTTTGAAACGAAAATAAGAGATGTTTTAGTGTCTCCATAGTCTGAGAGCCATAGCTTTTTTTATTTTTTGACCGATCGTCTTAGGTAGGGTCTCATTTTCTGCTGGATGAGGTGATGGTTAGGTACTATTTTGGGGGGCATATGCCTTTTTGATCGCTTGGTGTTGCAATTTTTGTGATATAACGTGACAAAAAAATAGCATTTTTTTACTTTTTATTTTATTTTTTACGTTCATCTGAGAGGTTAGGTCATGTGTGATTTCTATAGAGCTGGTTGTTATGGACGCGGTGATACCCAATATGTATACTTTTTTTTTTATTGATTTCACTTTAACACAATAATAATTATTTGAAACAAAAAAAATTATGTTTTAGTGTCTTCATGTTCTGAGAGCTATAGTTGAGAGCTAAAGTCATTTTCTTATGTAGCGTCTCATTTTTGGCAGAATGAGGTGATGGTTTTATTGGTACTATTTTGTGGGAAATGCACCTTTTTAAACGCTTGGTTTTGAACTTTTTGTGATGTAAGGTCACAAAAACAGCTTTTTTTTTCCAAAATCTTTATGGTGTTTACGGACGCCGCAATACCTGTGTGTTTTTTTTTTCTTATAAAATCTGGGGAAAGGGGCGTTTTATTCTTTTTTTTTTTTTTTACTTGAAACTTTTTTTTTTTTTTAAATAAATTTTATTAAATATTTCTGACTCAATCTGGGACTTCAACTTTTGGGGGTCTGATCCCCTCTTCAGTGCATTACAATACATCTGCATTGTAATGCATTGCCTGTTAGTGTATTACACAGAGTAATACACTAACAGGTTGCCTAGGAGACCCAGCCTGAGGCTGGATCTAATGGGCTCTGTAGAAGGCAGGTCCCGAAGGTGCTGTGCAAGGCACCGGGCTGCCTTGTCACCCATCTGGTCTCAGCCACAGCAGTGTGGGGACCCGATGGGCTCCCTTACCTGCAGCAAACCCCTTCTATGTCGCAGTCAGCGCTGACCGCGGCATAGAAGAGGTTAATCCGCCGGCATTAGAAACAAGGGAAATGATAAATCTCCCCCTCTATTCATGGCTTAAATCCAATGCTGCAACTAGAAATGACTAGGCCCTACAGTAAGTTTATGAACAGGGCCCCCTCCCTCCCCCCCAGTAACCTATGTATGATACATTAGCCTGTTATGCCTGTACAGCATTTATACACGGATGACTGAGTTATTGATATTATCTGAGGGGCTCTATGGAAACACAGGTGAACGGGTATATCATGTGACTGCTCCTCTAAACATGCTTGCTGCAATGCATGCTGGGATTTTTACTTTCACTTTACAACTGCTCCTCCCACACAGGTCTGAGGAGATCCTCCAGGGAGGCATGTCATGGTGAACAGGTTAGAAAAATGATATATACCCAGTACATGTCACATGGTATAAATACTTCATGGTTTTGGCTATTGTCTAGGGCACTTTGGATTTTTAATATTTAGGGTGGCCAACCCCTTTAAACTCCTTAAGGACACAGCCTTATTTGACCTTAAGGACCAGGCCATTTTTTTGCAAATCTGACCAGTGTCACTAAGTGGTGATAACTTTAAAACGCTTTGACTTATCCAGGCCATCCTGAGATTGTTTTTTCGTCACATATTGTACTTCATGACACTGGTAAAATGGAGTAAAGAAAAATCATTTTATTTATAACAAATTTGCCAAAAATTTAGAAATCTTAGCAAATTTCCAAGTTTCAATTTCTCTACTTCTATAATACATAGTAATACCTACAAAAATAGTTATTACTTTACATTCCCCATATGTGTACTTCATGTTAGGATCATTTTGGGAATTACATTTTATTTTTTGGGGATGTTACAAGGCTTAGAAGTTTAGTAGTTAATCTTGAAATTTCTCAGAAATTTTCAAAAACCAACTTTTTAAAAGGACCAGTTCAGGTCTGAAGTCATTTTGTGAGGCTTACATAATAGAAACCACCCAAAAATGACCCCATTCTAGAAACTACACCCCCTCAAGGTATTCAAAACGGATTTTACAAACGTTGTTAACCCTTTAGGTGTTCCACAAGAATTAATGGAAAATAGAGATACAATTTCAAAATTTCACTTTTTTGGCAAATTTCCATTTTTTTTCCCAGTTACAAACAAAACTCAGTATTTATGGCTCTGATTCTGTAGTTTACAGAAACAGCCCATATGTGGTTGTAAACTGCTGTACGGGCACACGGCAGGGCGCAGAAGGAAAGGAATGCCATACGGTTTTTGGAAGGCAGATTTTGCTGGACTGGTTTTTTTGACACATTTGTGCCATTTGAAGCCCCCCTGAGGCACCCCTAGAGTAGAAACTCCAAAAAAGTGACCCCACAGGATAGGGTGGAAGTTTTGTTGGTACTAGTTTAGGTTACATATACATTTTGGTTGCTCTATATTACACTTTTTGTGAGGCAAGGTAACAAGAAATGTTTTGGCACAGTTTTTATTTTTTGTTATTTACAACATTCATCTGACAGGTTAGAGCAGGTTGTCAAGGACGCGGCGATACCCAATATGTATACAATTGTTTTTATTTATGTAAGTTTTACACAATGATTTCATTTTTGAAACAAAAAAAAAAAAATAATGTTTTAGTGTCTCCATAGTCTGAGAGCCATAGTTTTTTCAGTTTTTGGTCTATTATCTTAGTTGGGGGCTCATTTTTTGCGGGGTGAGATGACTGTTTGATTGGCACTATTTTGAGGTGCATATGACTTTTTGATCACTTGCTATTACACTTTTTGTGATGTAAGATGACAAAAATTTTTTTTTTTTTTTAAACATTTTTTTTTTTTTACGGTGTTCACCTGAAGGGTTAGGTCATGTGATATTTTTATAGAGTAACTTATTACGGACGCCGCGATACCCAATATGTATATTTTTATTTATGTAAGTTTTAAACAATGATTTCATTTTTGAAACAAAAAAAAATAAAAAAAAAAAATCATGTTTTACTGTTTCCATAGTCTTAGATCCATCCTTTTTTTTTTTTTTTTTGGGCAATTATCTTAGGTAGGGTATGATTTTTGCGGGATGGAGATGATTGTTTGATTGGCTCTATTTTGGGGTACATATGACTTTATGATGGCTTGCCATTACACTTTTTGTGATGTAAGGTGACAAAAAATGGTTTATTTAGCACAGTTTTTATTTTTTACGGTGTTCATCTTAAGGTGTTAGGTCATGTGATATTTTTATAGAGCCGGTCGATACGGACACGGCGATACCTAATATGTATACTTTTTTATTTATGTAAGTTTTACACAATAACCACGTTTTTAAAACAAAAAAATAGATTTTTGAATAACTTACCAGTAAAATCTCTTTCTCGCTCTTCCTTGGGGGACACAGGAGACCTTGGGTATAGCTCAGCTCCCTAGGAGGCTTGGCACTAAGGGAAAACTGTTAAGCCCCTCCTCCACAGCTATACCCTCAGCCTGGAGAGAGAGACTGCCAGTTGCGTGTCCAAGTAGTGAGAAAAGAATGTCCAACCAGTGGAACCAAGAGGCCAACTACCCAACGGGGTAAACAAATTCCGGAAACCGTGTAGAATAAAACAATGAATGGGTGGGTGCTGTGTCCCCCAAGGAAGAGCGAGAAAGAGATTTTACTGGTAAGTTATACAAAAATCTTGTTTTCTTGCCCATTTTCCTTGGGGGACACAGAAGATCTAGGGACGTTCAAAAGCAGTGGGAGGGACCACAGCTCCAAGGCAAAGCACCCGAAGGCATCAAAAACAGTCGCCTGCAAATCCAGGCGGCCCAAGGTAGCATCCGCCGAAGCCAGAGTACGCACCCTATAGAACCTGGTAAGGTGTGCAATGAAGACCAATCGCCGCCATGCACAATTGCAGGGCCGAAGCCCAATGCCTCCGGCTCTGGTGAAATAAATGGTGACCCCAAAAGGCAGACCGCTGCCCTTGGTGCGGTAACCTCAAAATAGCCATTGTGATGAAGCGGAGGAAAGCCACCCTGGACACCGTCAAACCGTTGCACGGACCTCCTGGAAACACAAGAGACCGAACGCCGACAAGAGTCGGAGATCGGAGATCTCCAAGTAGAACTACAAGGCCCAAACAACGTCCAATCAGTGAGGAATCTGTACCCGGAGACGGGAAGGGGAGGACGATAGTCCCGTCGAGATGAAGGCAGATACCACCTTCAGAAGGAAGAAAGGGACGGAATGGAGAAACAGCCCTGTCCTGGACAGCGACACCCGTCCGAGACACGATGGCAACAGAAACACAACTGTACAGAACAGAAGGAGCAGGGAGAACTTCTGTAACGGCTCCAAGGTAAAGATTGGAGCGCCGAGAGCTCAGTATGTAGTTCCGAGGGCGGTACGGAACGGTACAGAGAAACCAAGAATCCACTCCATGGAAGCAGGTCTGACAGGCCCAGGAGGACCAAGGGACGCTGGAAGAGGAAGGACAGCACTGACACTTGACACTTCAAGTGACAGAGTCCCAGTCCCAGGTCCAGGCCGGACTGGAGAAAGACAGAACCGTGGGGGAAAAAAAAAGGCAGAATCCCTGCTACTCTGTGAGACGCCCCGCTCACCGCCTCGTAGAAGGTGAATATCCTGAAGAACCCAAAGTGGAGGTCCCCCGGACCTGGATAATTGAGCACCCAAGAGAAGTTGGGTGACCTACCCGAGAAGAGCGGCCCGAACCCGGTAGCGGATCAGCCTGAAGCGCAGAGGGCGCCAATAGAAAGGACTCATACCACACTACATCCGAAGAGGAGGAAATGGTAGTAGGCGAGGGAACAGTAGTCCCGCCAGAGCCAACATAGAAGTCGAGTGGCACTGCAAACGGCACTCTCGACCCAGTGACCAATTGCGCCGGGAAGCAAGTGCGCGGGAGGACGAATGGGTACGCATCTAAGAACCACAAACACTCTCCAGGTGGAAAGGCCAACGGACATGGTGGATGAAACCAGAGAACGAGTACCACCCAGCTCGGTGCAGTAGAGAGCAAGTAGAGCCCATCTACTTATATATAAAGTATACACCCTTGAATACAATGGGCATTCATTTATTGCTTGTATGACAACACCTTAGGTTTATACAGGTGGAAAGAATGATCTCTTTAGAGAAGGGTGCAAGGCCTGTGACAAGCATCGTATCCCAAGAGAAAAAAGTATGTCGCAGGAGGAAGTGAGGCATACGTACGAGCAGCCCTGTAAGCAGTGAGAAGGCCAACCCACCTATGGGAGGAGAAGGCATACACGGCCCAAACAACGGACAGAGCGCACAAGAAAGTCCGCTCACTGCAAAAATAATCACTCAGCGAAGTGGATCAGCCAGAGTCCAACAGTATCAACGGAAGTGCAAAGTGCAACCTGAAAGGGAGTTATGCACAAGACTAGTACTGCATGCGATGGAACGCAAGCAGACCGCCCAGAAAAGGGGGGAAATGTACCTGGCAAACACTGCAGTCGGCAAGAGTGAAAAGGCCCGCCCCAAAAAAGGGGGGATGCCAAGGCCAGTACCTACTTCGGAAAAGTAGGACATACCATGCAAGCCTTCCACCTATGTTAGAGGGCCATGCTCATGGCCGGCAACGTAACCAGTGAGTGCAGTATTCCACCCAGAAATGGAGGTCATGCACATGGCCAGCATCGCATCTAGTTAGAGTGCAGTATACCGCCTATGGAAGGGGATCATGCACATGGCCGACACCGTATCCGGTGAGAGTGCAGTATTTCGCCTATGGAAGGGTTCATGCACCAGGCCGGCAGCGAATCCAGTGAGTGCAACGTTCCGCCTGTGGAAGGGGGTCGTGCACATGGCCAGCACCGCATCCGGTGAGAGTGCAGCAGTCCGCCTAGAGAAGGGGGTCATGCACAAGGCCAGGCCGCAGCCAGGGAGAGTGCAGTATTCCGCCTGGGAAGGAGGGTCATGCACCTGCAGCCACCAGAACTGGAGTGGGTGACGAATTCTGGCCAGAAAAAGACGCATGCACTTGGCCAGCGCCGTATCCCGGGAGAGGGCAAGAAAGTGCATAGGAGGGGAACATGCCCTGGCTAGCGCCGCAGCCGGGGAGCGTGATATGCCGCCTATGGAAGGGGGGCATGCATACAGACAGCAGTACTGAATGATGAGGCTGCCGCACCCTGCGCAGCACACAAGTCCATTTATTTAAAACATTTTTTTTATTTATTAAAATAACAGCCACCCTGAGGCATAAAGGGGGGCCACCATACAGGGGCACAGGCTCCCTGAGGCAAGAAAAAAGGGGCCCCAGCCGTACAGGCCCATTAGGAGCTGGCCAGTACCCAAAGGGCATCGCGCCTGGGGGGGCAGCGCTGCGATCCCCTGGGGGCGGGGGAACCTCCAGGCGGGAAGAATTCGCGCCTGGAGAAGTTCCCGCTCCCTCCAACAGAGGCCGGAATTTTGCGGCCTTGTAGGCTGTGATGCCTGGGCCAAAATTTGCGGCGCCCGGCCGACCGGGCCTAGATGGAGCATAGCTTGCAAATCCAATGCCGGCCGCGGGTGCCCACCCCGCGGCCTGGTAGAGTCAGGGGCCCGGGAAGGAGCACCGGATGGTGCGGCCCAGCAGGCCGCGAAGCCTGGGCTAAATTTTTGCGGCACCCAGGATTGCCCACGCCGTCAGGAGCGGGCAGCAGGTGCTGAGCAGCGCACCAGTAAGCGCCCCCTCCGGAAAGGGGAACCTAAGACCAGGTGGCAATGTGGCTGAATTTAATCTGCAGCCATCGGTGAGGCAGCCAGCTGCAATGAACTATGGAGGGGAGAAGAGGGAGCAGCCTAGGTCCAGCATGGCCACCCAGCTCGGATAGGCTACCAGTATGGGGGTCAGTCACGCAGGAGACCGGGGTGGAGGTGGTGGGGGACGTAGGGCTGGAGAAGACCCTCTCTCACCATTAGCCGTCTTCACCCTCGGTCCGTTCCAGCAGGGTCGCCCCTTCAGCTACTGGCACCGTAGTGGCAGGACGCTGGAAGAGGGACTTGGCGTGCGGGCGACCCTTGCGCTGGCGGGATGCAGGGAGGCTGGGCTGCCCTGGTCCACCTTGCCTTTTGTGGGAGAGGCAGCAGTGCGAGTGACCGGCACTGGCGCAGCTCAACCCCGGGAGAAACAGAGAGGTCTAGTGCGTCTCTGTTGTCCCTGATGGTCTGGAAGAAAAAGAAAAAGTAAAAATCAAAAACTAAAACAAGGAGAAAACAGCCCTGCAGAGCAGGGAGTGTCTTGCCTCCTTGGACACCAAGCAAAAACTGTCAGTCTCTCTCTCCAGGCTGAGAGTATAGCTATGGAGGAGGGGCTAAACAGTTTTTACTTAGTGTAACGCCTTCTAGGGAGCTTAGCTATACCCAAGGTCTCCTGTGTGCCCCAAGGAAAATGGGCGATAAATTTTAGTGTCTCCATATTCTGAGCCATAGTTTTTTGGGCGATTGTCTCAGGTAGGGGCTCATTTTTTGCGGGATGAGGTGACAGATTGGTACTATTTTGGTGGGCGTATGCCTTTTTGATTGCTTGCTGTTGTACTTTTTGTGATGTAAGGTGACCCAAAAATAGTTTAGCACAGTTTTTATTTTGTATGGTGTTCATCTGAGGGGTTAGGTCATGTGATATGTTAATAGAGCCGGTCGATACGCACGCAGCGATACCGAACATGTCTATCCCCCCCCCCACACTATTTTTTATTTCGGGAAAATGATGTTTTTTTATTTTTACTTGAAACTTAATTTTTTTTGGGGGGGGGGGGGGGGGGGTGAAGGGGGGACCTTATTTTTCAACTTTTTTCACTTTATTTTTTGTCCCACTTTAAGAATTCAACTTTCGCCCTAATTCATTCACATCGTCCCAATCAAAACAGCAACCCGGTCCCTCCAGTGCCCAAAATCTCGGCCCGCTACTAGACAAATTGGGACGACCCATAGTAGTTCTGAAAAAAAATCTAATTTGCAACAATTATAATTTCTCCTTCTGTAACTATAACAAATGTAAGGCTCTGCACATCTGCTCCATCTGTTCTCAACATTCCACCAGAAGCTGACTAGCCGACATCAACATAGACTTCCTAGTTGCCTTCCTCAAAGATCATCACGACCCCGCATTCATGCAGTTTTTGCAAAAGGGATTCAACTTGAATCCAACTGTATCGCATCAATTTGTAATCAGTGCATACACTAATTAATGTGGTCACATTAATTAAAGTGTATGCATGGATTACAAATTGATGCAATACAGTTGGATTCAATTATGCACATTTGATGGCACTGTATGTTATTTATTTCATGTATTCGATTTATCATATGCACATGTCACTTTACCCTTTGGGGATGATCATTGATCTTTGTATGTATTTTGACATATTTTGTACTTGTACTTTTTTAATTACCAATTATGTTTTTGTACTGATTACCTTGATTGATACACCTTTATATATGTGCTGTTAATTTTGTACCAATGCTTGAGAAAGGCTCATGTATGAGCCGAAACGTCGCTCTTTGACACTTTTTTGGGTGAATAAAACACTGACTTATTGAAGAGTCTTCTGGAGTGCAGTCCGATTTTTGTTCTATACAAGTGGGTAAGCACTTTGACCTTGCACCCTCCTATTTTCCTTTTTGGATGGTGCTGCCGGTGTCTTTTTCTAATAAAAATAAATAAATAATATATATATATATATATATATATATATATATATATATATATATATATATATAGAGATTATATAATATATATATATATATATATATATATATATATATATAGAGATTATATAATATATATATATATATATATATATATATATATAGAGAGAGAATATATATATATATATATATATATATATATATATAGAAAAAATATATATATATATATATATATTTATAGAGAGAATAAATATATATATATATACACACACACACACACACACATATATATACATACATACATACATACACACACACACAGGTCCTTCTAAAAAAATTAGCATATTGTGATAAAGTTCATTATTTTCTGTAACGTACTGATAAACAGACTTTCATATATTTTAGATTCATTACACACAACTGAAGTAGTTCAAGCCTTTTATTGTTTTAATATTGATGATTTTGGCATACAGCTCATGAAAACCCCAAATTCCTATCTAAAAAAATTAGCAGATTTTATCCGACCAATAAAAGAAAAGTGTTTTTAATACAAAAAAAGTCAACCTTCAAATAATTATGTTCAGTTATGCACTCAATACTTGGTCAGGAATCCTTTTGCAGAAATGACTGCTTCAATGCGGCGTGGCATGGAGGCAATCAGCCTGTGGCACTGCTGGGGTGTTATGGAGGCCCAGGATGCTTCGATAGCGGCCTTAAGCTCATCCAGAGTGTTGGGTCTTGCGTCTCTCAACTTTCTCTTCCCAATATCCCACAGATTCTCTATGGGGTTCAGGTCAGGAGAGTTGGCAGGCCAATTGAGCACAGTAATACCATGGTCAGTAAACCATTTACCAGTGGTTTTGGCACTGTGAGCAGGTGCCAGGTCGTGCTGAAAAATGAAATCTTCATCTCCATAAAGCTTTTCAGCAGATGGAAGCATGAAGTGCTCCAAAATCTCCTGATAGCTAGCTGCATTGACCCTGCCCTTGATAAAACAGAGTGGACCAACACCAGCAGCTGACATGGCACCCCAGACCATCACTGACTGTGGGTATTGGACACTGGACTTCAGGCATTTTGGCATTTCCCTCTTCCCAGTCTTCCTCCAGACTCTGGCCCCTTGATTTCCGAATGACATGCAAAATTTGCTTTCATCCGAAAAAAGTACTTTGGACCACTGAGCAACAGTCCAGTGCTGCTTCTCTGTAGCCCAGGTCAGGCGCTTCTGCCGCTGTTTCTGGTTCAAAAGTGGCTTGACCTGGGGAATGCGGCACCTGTAGCCCATTTCCTGCACACGCCTGTACACGGTGGCTGTGGATGTTTCTACTCCAGACTCCGTCCACTGCTTCCGCAGGTCCCCCAAGGTCTGGAATCGGTCCTTCTCCACAATCTTCCTCAGGGTCCGGTCACCTCTTCTCGTTGTGCAGCGTTTTCTGCCACACTTTTTCCTTCCCACAGACTTCCCACTGAGGTGCCTTGATACAGCACTCTGGAAACAGCCTTTTCGTTCAGAAATTTCTTTGTGTCTTACCCTCTTGCTTAAGGGTGTCAATGATGGCCTTCTGGACAGCAGTCAGGTCGGCAGTCTTACCCATGATTGCGGTTTTGAGTAATGAACCAGGCTGGGAGTTTTTAAAAGCCTCAGGAATCTTTTGCAGGTGTTTAGAGTTAATTAGTTGATTCAGATGATTAGGTTAATAGCTTGTTTAGAGAACCTTTTCATGATATGCTAATTTTTAGAGATAGGAATTTTGGGTTTTCATGAGCTGTATGCCAAAATCATCAATATTTTATCTATTTATTATACACACTTATATAGCGCTACTAATTCCGCAGCGCTTTACAAACATTATCATCCAACTGTCCCCAATGGGGCTCACAATCTAAGGTCCCTATCTGTATGTCTTTGGAGTGTGGGAGGAAACCGGAGTACCCGGAGGAAACCCACGCAAACACGGGGAGAACATACAAACTCCAGGCAGATGTTGCCCTTGGTCGGATTCAAACCTAGGACCCCAGCGCTGCAAGGCACCAGTGCTAACCACTGAGCCACCGTGCTGATAAATATTAAAACAATAAAAGGCTTGAACTACTTCAGTTGTGTGTAATGAATCTAAAATATATGAAAGTCTAATGTTTATCAGTACATTACAGAAAATAATGAACTTTATCACAATATGCTAATTTTTTGAGAAGGACATATATATATATATATATATATATAATGTATGTCCTTCTCAAAAAATTAGCATATTGTGATAAAGTTCATTATTTTCTGTAATGTACTGATAAACATTAGACTTTCATATATTTTAGATTCATTAACACACAACTGAAGTAGTTCAAACCTTTTATTGTTTTAATATTGATGATTTTGGCATACAGCTCATGAAAACCCAAAATTCCTATCTCAAAAAATTAGCATATCATGAAAAGGTTCTCTAAACGAGCTAATAACCTAATCATCTGAATCAACTAATTAACTGTAAACACCTGCAAAAGATTCCTGAGGCTTTTAAAAACTCCCAGCCTGGTTCATTACTCAAAACCGCAATCATGGGTAAGACTGCCGACCTGACTGCTGTCCAGAAGGCCATCATTGATACCCTCAAGCAAGAGGGTAAGACACAGAAAGAAATTTCTGAACGAAAAGGCTGTTCCCAGAGTGCTGTATCAAGGCACCTCAGTGGGAAGTCTGTGGGAAGGAAAAAGTGTGGCAGAAAACGCTGCACAACGAGAAGAGGTGACCGGACCCTGAGGAAGATTGTGGAGAAGGACCGATTCCAGACCTTGGGGGACCTGCGGAAGCAGTGGACTGAGTCTGGAGTAGAAACATCCAGAGCCACCGTGTACAGGCGTGTGCAGGAAATGGGCTACAGGTGCCGCATTCCCCAGGTCAAGCCACTTTTGAACCAGAAGCAGCGGCAGAAGCGCCTGACCTGGGCTACAGAGAAGCAGCACTGGACTGTTGCTCCGTGGTCCAAAGTAGTTTTTTCGGATGAAAGCGAATTTTGCATGTCATTCGGAAATCAAGGTGCCAGAGTCTGGAGGAAGACTGGGGAGAGGGAAATGCCAAAATGCCTGAAGTCCAGTGTCAAGTACCCACAGTCAGTGATGGTCTGGGGTGCCATGTCAGCTGCTGGTGTTAGTCCACTGTGTTTTATCAAGGGCAGGGTCAATGCAGCTAGCTATCAGGAGATTTTGGAGCACTTCATGCTTCCATCTGCTGAAAAGCTTTATGGAGATGAAGATTTCATTTTTCAGCACGACCTGGCACCACTGGTAAATGGTTTACTGACCATGGTATTACTGGGCTCAATTGGCCTGCCAACTCTCCTGACCTGAACCCCATAGAGAATCTGTGGGATATTGGGAAGAGAAAGTTGAGAGACGCAAGACCCAACACTCTGGATGAGCTTAAGGCCGCTATCGAAGCATCCTGGGCCTCCATAACACCCCAGCAGTGCCACAGGCTGATTGCCTCCATGCCACGCCGCATTGAAGCAGTCATTTCTGCAAAAGGATTCCCGACCAAGTATTGAGTGCATAACTGAACATAATTATTTGAAGGTTGACTTTTTTTGTATTAAAAACACTTTTCTTTTATTGGTCGGATGAAATATGCTAATTTTTTTAGATAAGAATTTTGGGTTTTCATGAGCTGCATGCCAAAATCATCAATATTAAAACAATAAAAGGCTTGAACTACTTCAGTTGTGTGTAATGAATCTAAAATATATGAAAGTCTAATGTTTATCAGTACATTACAGAAAATAATGAACTTTATCACAATATGCTAATTTTTTTAGAAGGACCTGTATATATATATATATATATATATATATATTCACCAAATGAAGAGGCAGCACTTCCAGTCATGGGTGATAGGGTGACGACCCCAAACTTTATTCCCAGCAACGTTTCGGCCTTCTCTCTGAGGCCTTTGTCAAGCTACAACAATGCTAAAATGTGGGCTCTATATACCCACAATTCATTACAAAATCAGTGCAATTAATGAAAACCAGTGTAGACAATTAAGTCACATGACCATCCAACACTATATTGTCACATGACTATACAAGTGCAAATCTTATTTATATCACATAATAAAACCATTGTACAGCGTATTTCACATAATAATCAAAGTGGGTCATACATCATATGTGTCGCATATCATAGATGCGATGTACAGACATCAATAATCAAAATATTACATCCAGTGTTCACTATCTCCTAGGTGGTCACAAGTGTACTAACCATAAAGAGTTAAAATCATTATACAGCTGTATCTTATTATTAAAATCGGTGAGACCAACCGTCATGGCGTAGCCCAGTGTGCCTGCTTCAGCGTCTCCCCGTCTGTCAGGCGCATGCGCCGCGACGAGCGTCATGCGCCACCCTCCCCATATGGCCGCGTCATCACGCACGCTCCCTGGAACGCAACATCGCCCAGTGGAACGCATCGCTGACGGAGCGGCCACAGGGGGCAGGGCAAAGGCAGACACCCATCCGGATCGCATTACCAGGCGTCTGGGGGGCGTGTTAGTAACCTAGGTGACGACATAGACAGCTATCCCAGAAGGGGACCAGACATAGTCACTCAGCACAATCAAGGGACCGACATAGGATGGAAAAGCAACGATGAGTACAATAGGGGTCATCACCATATTAACGGCAAATATAGCCGAAGTGGTGCCTTCCCCCTTGTCAACATCATTGCTGCCAACTATAGCTAGTATGCAGAAATAGAGGGAGGAATCCTTCCCATCTCCCTGCCTAATACTATAGTATAGATAAAGAGGCCGTCTGGCTTACAGATTCCCGGCCAGAAATTGCCTCTCAGTTCCTCTGGAAAAATTGCCGGTCGGATAATCTTGACGTGCAGTTTGTGACTTGTCATGGTAGCCCCTCCCGAACAGCAATCTATGGTCACCATCAAGCTTGCACACTGGGGTAGTCCATATACGGTCCGGTCCAACTGTAAGACAAAGGTTCTTCTATTTTCCTCAAATCTCTATCTATAAATATAGAGAGAAAAAGGTGTAAGTAGATTCCTACAACATTCTATAAAAATAGCATTGTTGCATATCATCCCCATCAAGCAGGACTAATAGTGTCACCCCCACGCCTGGTGAGCAAGTAGCACATTACCTATCCACATAATTCCCATCTGCACTCAGCATTAAGACCTGCGGGCCTAAGAGTACCTAACTTGTATATCCACATAATCTCGCGCTGTTTCAACTTTTTCTCCCTGTCACCTCCCCTTTTCAGTGGGGGGATATGGTCAATCACCCTGAACTTAAGGTCCTTTTCCCTGTGTCCAGCCTCAACAAAATGTTTAGGTACTGGGAGGTCCCTTCGTTTTTGGCGGATAGAATACCTGTGATAGTTCATTCTCGTCTTAACATCACATGTAGTCTCCCCAACGTATAGGAGACTACATGGATATAACAACAAGTATACGACGAATGAACTGTCACAGGTCAAATAGTGTCGGATCCCAAATACCTTGTGCGTAACTGGATGCGTAAACGTATCTCCCTTTAGCATATAGCTGCAATTTACACAATTCAGACATGGATAGCTTCCGCATTTCTTACGGCCTATATATGTCTGGACTGTGGTTTTCTCACCCGCTACCTCTGCTTTAACCAATTTATCTCGTAAATTCTCAGTTCTCCTATAGGACATTAGAGGGGGCACTGCAAATTCATTAACATGACCAAGATTACTATGTAATATAGGCCAATGCTTCCTGATGGTTCCTTGACTGGTTTCAGCTTGAAGTCGATCTACAAAATTTTTTTAGGAATATTAAGTTGAAAGTTTGGTTTGCTGATAGACATATGGCCGATGTGAATGATGTAAGGGGTTGTGAACTTTCACTTCATGGTGTTGGTCTTTCACGCCACAGATTAAATGTCCAGCTATTGACACGTATATCAATGCTGTAAGAGTTGAGATTGAGGAGCTGAAGAAGACCTCACAAAGTGGTTTTCTGAAGCACCCCAACATGACATCTGCTGAGATACAGGCGTTGGATGAACTATGCAACAACGGTTCCCTCACTGTGAAACCCGCAGACAAGGGCGGAGCCGTTGTTGTAATGGACACCACCTGGTATATCTCAGAGATACAGAGACAATTGGGGGATACCCTTGTGTATAGACGTCTCAATCACGACCCAAAATTTGAGGTGATCAAAATTATCACCAGATTACTGGATGATGCCAAAACAGGGGGCCAGATTGATGAGTCTCTATACAATTTTCTATTGATCACACACCCTAAGACACCATTGATATACGTGTTACCAAAAATTCATAAGAGCATGTGTAACCCACCGGGGAGACCGATAGTCTCCGGGAGGGAATCTGTATTTTCCAATTTGGCGATTTTTTTGGGATAAAATCCTTCGACAATTTGCAATTTCAGCCGAGTCCTACATTCGGGACACTGGTCACTTTCTTGACAAGATTGCTGAGGTGGTCATTTCACCAATGACTATACTGGCGTCATTTGATGTGGTCAGCCTCTACACCTCTATCAATCATGATAGGGGTGTAGAGGCTGTCAGAAAGTGTCTGGTTGCAACACAATATACTGATGTATGTAAGGAGTTCATAATTGACCTGCTCGGTGTGGTGCTCAGATACAACTACTTTGCTTTCCAAAATGGCTACTATCTCCAACAGCGTGGAACCGCTATGGGGTCTAACATGGCGCCCACGTACGCCAATATCTTCATGGCCGGCCTGGAGACTGAGCACGTCTATGTGTCCCACCACTTCAGCCATGTGCTGGGGTGGTGGAGATACATTGATGACGTGTTCGTCATCTGGGGGGGCAATGAAGATGAATTGGCTCAATTCCACCTATTCCTGAATAATATGGATCCAGAAATCCAGTTTACTCTGACGCACTCCACCGAGCAGGTTCAATTTTTGGACACCATGGTGATGAAACAGGACAATAGGTTGGTAACAGACCTTTACATTAAGCCGACTGATTGTAACAAACTTTTAAAGTTTGAAAGCTGCCACCCACGGCCGATGGTAAGGTCTTTGCCACAGAGTCAATTTCTTCGTATTCAACGCATAGTGAAGGATTCACCATTGAAAAATAAAAGATTAGCTGAGATGGCCGACAAATTTCTGCATAGGGGATACCCAAGAAAATTAGTCCAAAAACATTTGGACGATTTAGATCAGAGGAGACCTGAGAAAGTGATCAATCAAGCCAGAATACCATTCATTTCCACCTATACAGAGGGCAGTGATCAGGTGGCCAAGGCCATCAGGAAGCATTGGCCTATATTACATAGTAATCTTGGTCATGTTAATGAATTTGCAGTGCCCCCTCTAATGTCCTATAGGAGAACTGAGAATTTACAAGATAAATTGGTTAAAGCAGAGGTAGCGGGTGAGAAAACCACAGTCCAGACATATATAGGCCGTAAGAAATGCGGAAGCTATCCATGTCTGAATTGTGTAAATTGCAGCTATATGCTAAAGGGAGATACGTTTACGCATCCAGTTACGCACAAGGTATTTGGGATCCGACATTATTTGACCTGTGACAGTTCATTCGTCGTATACTTGTTGTTATGTCCATGTAGTCTCCTATACGTTGGGGAGACTACATGTGATGTTAAGACGAGAATGAACTATCACAGGTATTCTATCCGCCAAAAACGAAGGGACCTCCCAGTACCTAAACATTTTGTTGAGGCTGGACACAGGGAAAAGGACCTTAAGTTCAGGGTGATTGACCATATCCCCCCACTGAAAAGGGGAGGTGACAGGGAGAAAAAGTTGAAACAGCGCGAGATTATGTGGATATACAAGTTAGGTACTCTTAGGCCCGCAGGTCTTAATGCTGAGTGCAGATGGGAATTATGTGGATAGGTAATGTGCTACTTGCTCACCAGGCGTGGGGGTGACACTATTAGTCCTGCTTGATGGGGATGATATACAACAATGCTATTTTTATAGAATGTTGTAGGAATCTACTTACACCTTTTTCTCTCTATATTTATAGATAGAGATTTGAGGAAAATAGAAGAACCTTTGTCTTACAGTTGGACCGGACCGTATATGGACTACCCCAGTGTGCAAGCTTGATAATGACCATAGATTGCTGTTCGGGAGGGGCTACCATGACAAGTCACAAACTGCACGTCAAGATTATCCGACCGGCAATTTTTCCAGAGGAACTGAGAGGCAATTTCTGGCCGGGAATCTGTAAGCCAGACGGCCTCTTTATCTATACTATAGTATTAGGCAGGGAGATGGGAAGGATTCCTCCCTCTATTTCTGCATACTAGCTATAGTTGGCAGCAATGATGTTGACAAGGGGGAAGGCACCACTTCGGCTATATTTGCCGTTAATATGGTGATGACCCCTATTGTACTCATCGTTGCTTTTTCATCCTATGTCGGTCCCTTGATTGTGCTGAGTGACTATGTCTGGTCCCCTTCTGGGATAGCTGTCTATGTCGTCACCTAGGTTACTAACACGCCCCCCAGACGCCTGGTAATACGATCCGGATGGGTGTCTGCCTTTGCCCTGCCCCCTGTGGCCGCTCCGTCAGCGATGCGTTCCACTGGGCGATGTTGCGTTCCAGGGAGCGTGCGTGATGACGCGGCCATATGGGGAGGGTGACGCATGACGCTCGTCGCGGCGCATGCGCCTGACAGACGGGGAGACGCTGAAGCAGGCACACTGGGCTACGCCATGACGGTTGGTCTCACCGATTTTAATAATAAGATACAGCTGTATAATGATTTTAACTCTTTATGGTTAGTACACTTGTGACCACCTAGGAGATAGTGAACACTGGATGTAATATTTTGATTATTGATGTCTGTACATCGCATCTATGATATGCGACACATATGATGTATGACCCACTTTGATTATTATGTGAAATACGCTGTACGATGGTTTTATTATGTGATATAAATAAGATTTGCACTTGTATAGTCATGTGACAATATAGTGTTGGATGGTCATGTGACTTAATTGTCTACACTGGTTTTCATTAATTGCACTGATTTTGTAATGAATTGTGGGTATATAGAGCCCACATTTTAGCATTGTTGTAGCTTGACAAAGGCCTCAGAGAGAAGGCCGAAACGTTGCTGGGAATAAAGTTTGGGGTCGTCACCCTATCACCCATGACTGGAAGTGCTGCCTCTTCATTTGGTGAATATACATGTTGGAGGACAAGCCAGCCTCTCTGAGGAATATTGCACCCAGCGCACAACGTCTGACTGTGCTGCTGCATCATCTGTTGTATTATATATATATATAGATATAGATATAGATATAGATATAGATATAGATATAGATATAGATATAGATATAGATATAGAGAGAGAGAGAGAGAGAGAGAGAGAGAGAGAGAGAGAGAGAGAGATAGATAGAGATATATATAAATAAAGGAACGTGATGGCACTGGAGAATAGATACTGGCGGGTGCTAGGTCCAGGGATATAGCTGCTTACTCCATGTAGATAGAGACGAAAATCGAACAGCGCTCCAGGTAAAAAAGCAAATGGTGTTTATTCACCCATGTGGAAGGCAACGTTTCAGCTCATACAAAGAGAAAGGCTTGAGAAAGGCTCTTTGTATGAGCTGAAACGTTGCCTTCCACATGGGTGAATAAACACCATTTGCTTTTTTACCTGGAGTGCTGTCCGATTTTCGTCTCTCATTATATATATTTATTTTTTTTTGGTCCGCGCTGAAACAACTTTGAGAGAAGCTTGCACAAAAACTACAGATTTTTCAGGTGGCTGTTCCACTTGATCTTTCTCCACCTCCTCAGACTCTCAACCGACCAGCAACGAGCATATTCAATATTCCTCCCCAGTATATAAATCAGCAGGTAGCAAACGTTAGCGTATGTTTTTTTAAAGGAAATCAACAGAGCAGAGAGTTTTCCTCTTTCAACAACGCATATCTTTATTATGTGGCTACTATAAACCCCCCCTAAATAACTGAAACCGAGATGCCCCAAATGAAACAGGAGCGAAACCTGTATATGTGTTGTTGAAAAAGGAAAACATAATAACGTATACTGAACGCTTTTACCTATAGGTCTGCTCTATGTTGATTCCCTTTAAAGAAATTTAAGATTACACTTACCGGTAATCACTTTTCCATAAGCCCATGACCGCACCCTTGAGAGACCGCCTCCATCCAGGACAGGAAACAGGAACTTTCGTGGAGAGCTCATAAGAAGGAGCATGGCCCCGAGACCACCAGTTAATCGCAAGAACTTGTCCTAGACCACACTTTTTTTTTTTGTATATATATATATATATATATATATATTTATTTTTTTTTTTCCTTTTTACATTAATTCTATACAGGGTGGGAATAAACCCGGGTGCTGTCATGGTCTTATGGAAAAGTGATTACCGGTAAGTGTAATCTTAAATTTCCCTTTCGCCCATGAAAGCACCCTTGAGAGACGATTAGAATAGAAATCCCTTTATTTCTTAGGGTGGGACTACCGCCTGGAGGACTTTCCTACCGAAGGCTAGCTGTTCTCTATTGCCTAGGTCCAATCTATAGTGACGAAAGAAGGTGCCAGGTGACTGCCATGTGGCTGCTCTACAAATCTGTTCTAAGGTAGCGTCAGCCCTTTCTGCCCAAGTGGTGGAGACTGATCTTGTGGAATGAGCACCAAAACCCCCCGGGGAAGCCTTTCCAGCTGAAGAATAGGCCAAACTAATGGCTCTCACGATCCATCTGGAAAGGGTTTTGAAAGAGGCTGGGAGACCCTTATTTTTCCCACTAAACTGAATGAAGAGTTTTGAGGTTTTCCTCCACTGACTAGTAACCTCTAGATAATGAGATAGGCATCTTTTTACATCTAAACAGATTTTGGCACAGGGAAGGAAGGATAATGTCCTGCGTTCTATGAAACATAGAAACCACTTTCGGTAAGAAGGAAGGGTCTGGTTTAATGAGAACCCTATCATCTAAGATGTTAGTGTAAGGAGGCGAGGTAGAGAAGGCCGAAATCTCACCCACCCTCCTTGCTGAGGTAATTGCCACAAGAAACGCTGTTTTGAAAGACAAGATCTTTATAGGTAACTGTTTAAGTGGCTCAAAGGGAGGTTCTGTGAGGCTGGTGAGGACCAAGTTGAGGTCCCAGGGGGGAATTGAAGGTCCAGATATAGGCCTAAGCCTGCTGATGGCTTTAAAGAATCTTCGGACCCACGGGTGGCTAGCGATGGGAGAATCAAAGAATGCACTCAAAGCGGAAACCTGTACTTTAAGAGTACTTGGCCTCAAAAAATTTTCATGTCCAGCTTGCAGAAAATCTAAAATCCTACACATAGGTGGGGGATTTAAAGGATTCACCGGATCCTTGGCAAACTTCTGGAAGGTGTTCCAAATCCTGAGATAAATAGAGGAGGTGACATCCTTTCAGCAGGACAGTAAAGTGGAACTACATTTTTGGAGAGTCCTCTACTTTCTAGGATTTCCCCCTCAAGAGCCATGCTGTTAGGTGTAACCGCTTCACACTCGGATGATTGACTGGTCCTTGGGATAGAAGATCTTGCCTCTCCGGGAGAATCCAAGGGTCCGTCAAGGAAAGCTTCCTCAACCAGGTGAACCAGGTTCTTCTGGGCCAGAAAGGAGCAATTAAGATCACTGTCGTTCTTTCTTGTCTCAACTTCTGTAAGAATCTTGGAAGAAGTCTTAATGGAGGAAAGGCGTAGAGGAGCTGGTTCGGCCAGGGAAGGGAGAAGGCATCTATCCCTGTTGGTGAATCTCTCGCGCTGAGGGAAAAGAAAAGATGACACTTTCTGTTTTCTCTGGTGGCAAATAAGTCCAGATGAGGGCGACCCCAAAGTCGAATTATTTGATCGAACACCCTTTGGTTCAGACACCATTCCCCCTGGTCTAGTGTATTTCTGCTTAAGAAATCTGCCACCTTGTTTTCTGTACCTTTTAGATGTATTGCCATAAGGAACGGAACAGAAGGAATTATAAGGGAAAAGATATCCGTTGTTAACTGCATAAGATTTTCTGATCTGGTTCCTCCTTTGTTCAGATAGGAGACAACTGTGGCGTTGTCCGAAAAAACCTTTATAGATTTTCACTGTAGTAAAGGAAGAAACTCTTTTAAGGCGAAAAAGACCGCCCTCAGTTCCCTCATGTTTTGGGAGTCTAGACTCTGCTCTCTTTCCCAAACACCTTGTCTTAAGTACCCTTGGCAACAGGCCCCCCAACCGGAAGGACTTGCGTCGGTGGTAAGGGTAACAAAATCTTGTTGGATCCAAGGGAGCCCCTGGGACAGGTTTGCAGGATTCAGCCACCAGTGAAGGGACTGGATCACTTGGGGGGTGAGTGTGAAAGGTGTATCTAATGGGCGGAGGGAACCCTGCCACTCCTTCAGAATTTGCCACTGTAGGGGTCTGGAGTGAAGATGGCTCCAACTGACCGCTGGTATAGTGGAAGTCATTCTGCCCAAGACCGCCATTGCTTGTCTGATAGTAGGGTTCTCTGTCGATATCAGGGACTGAACCAGTTGTATTAATCTCTGAATCTTGTCCTGGGGTAGAATACAGAGTAGTTTCTTTGAGTCCAGCATCATCCCCAGAAAGACACAAACTTGGGAAGGTATTAAATGGGATTTTTCTCCGTTTATTTGCCAGCCGAGGTCTTCTAGGATCTGCACTACTTTTTTGAGGTGTACTTCTAGAATGGATTTTGACTCTGCTACCACCAGGAGATCGTCTAGGTAGGGAATCACTAAAATGTATTTTTCCCTTACATGAGCCATGACTTCTGCCATGACTTTCGTGAAAAGTCTGGGAGCTTGAGAAATCCCAAAGGGAAGGGCTGTATATTGTAGGTGCTGGATGTGACCTCCTATAGAAACAGCGACTCTGAGGAATTTTTGACAGTCTAGCCGAATAGGAATGTGGTAATACGCATCTCTTACGTCTATCGTAGCCATGAAGCATCCCCTGAATAGATGTCTTACAACTGATTGGATCGACTCCATTCTGAATTTTTTGTAAGAGAGGAATTGATTTAAATCCTTTAGATTTATAATAGTTCTGAATGTTCCATCTGGTTTGGGGACCAGAAAAAGGGAGGAGTAAAAACACTCGCCCTTCTCTGCCTCCGGCACCGGAATTAGAACATTTTTTCGAAGTAGGGATGCAATCTCTTGTTGTAAAGCTAGATTTTTTCCCGGGTTTCCTAGAAAATTCGTGATTTTGAATCTGTCCGGTGGGTGGGAGACAAACTCTAGACAAAACCCTTCCTTTATAACGCCTAAAGACCAGGGACTTGAGGAGATTTTTTCCCAGGCGTAGAGGAAGAGAGAAAGTCTGCCCCCCACGGGAGAGAAACAGTCATTGCTGTGATGGTTTAGAGGTTGAGGAGGATTGGGAACTGAAGAGGAACCCCTTGCTTTTCCTATTCTTGTTGTCAGCTCTGAAGTCTTTCCTCTGCCCCCTAAAAAAATTCTTTGTTTTTGCGAAAAAAACGTTTTTTCGGGGGTCTGGAGACAGGGAATCCTTTTTTATTGTCCGAGGCTTTATCCAAAAGGTCGTCTAAGACGGATCCAAAAAGATAATCGCCCTGACAAGGAATTGCGCAAAGCTTATTTTTAGATCCAGTGTCTCCTGACCAACCTTTTAGCCAAATAGCTCGTCTGGCTGAATTTGAAAGAGCAGCTGACCTAGCATTTAATTTTAAAGCATCTGCCGATGCGTCAGAAATAAAATCTACTGCTTTAAGTAGAGTGGGGAAAACGGTTAACAATTGATCTCTCGGGGTCTTATTCTGGATGTGAGATTCTAATTCTTCTAGCCATAATTTCAGAGACCTAGCAGTGGATGTGGCGGCAATATTTGGTTTGAACGCTTGAGCTGAGGTCTCCCAAACTTTTTTTTAGGTAAACCTCTGCTCGTTTATCCATAGGGTCTTTAAGAGAACCCAAGTCCTCAAACGGAAGGGCCGATTTTTTTTGAGATTTTTGCAACAGGTGCATCCAATTTAGGAGGTCTGTCCCAGTTTACTGAGTCTGCTTCGTCAAAGGGATATTTCCTTTTCATATTTTTTGGAACAAAATTTTTTTTATCGGGTCTTTTCCATTCCTTCTGTATTAAAAACTTTATATTCTCGTTTACGGGAAATACTCTAGATTTTTTTCTGCCCGAGATCACCAAACATGATATCCTGAACGGATCTTGGGTCTTTGGGTTCGTCTACTTTCATAGTCGCACAAACTGCTTTTAGTAAAGCTTCCGTATCATCCGGGGAAAAAAGTGGCCTGCCCGTGGATTCTTCATCCTGGGACGAGTCTGGGCTATCTAGGATTTCTCCTGTATCACTATCCTCTAAAGGATCTGAGTCAGATTTATTAGCCGTGCTTGATCTGGTTCCCAGGGAGGTAGAGGCTACAGAGGGAAAGCTCTTTTTGAAATCTTTCAGAGAATCCGAGACCTCAGTCTTCACCATCTCCCTAATACTCTGCAGAAGGGATGGGGACTCCTCCTCCACTAGTTTCTCAATACAAGATTGACATAGTTTTTTCAACCAAGAGGGGGCCAGTTTCTTTTTACAGACGGCACACTCCTTCCCTCTGGTCTTTGAAATTGCCTTTCTAGGGCCCTCTTTTGTAGTCTAAATGCAGAAAGAAAAGAGAGGGAAAGGAGATTTAGCCTAACTAAAAGGGAAATAAATGGTGGGGAATGATCCCCCTTACCCCACCAGGAGTACCGGTCTGCTCTCATGACCCTCCTGTTGATCGGCGCGTTGGGCACTCTCCTCCTCCATACTGCTGTGGGATAGAGTGACTCCCCGGATCCAAAAGAAAACTGGCTTCCTTAAGGCTGGCTGGGCTGCTGCTGACCGTGCGCCTGTGGGTCCAATCTCCTCGGTCGGGTCCTGCTGGAAACCCTCTGCGGCCTAAGTAGGAGAAGGCACTTCCTACTTCCGGAACGCACGCCACGTGCGTTCCAAAAAACCGGAAGTCTCTACCGAGACCCGGATCTCGCTGGGATCGCGAGATTTTGGTTCCCCCTGCGCGAGGTGAGAAGGAGGCCCCGGCCCGCCTGAACACTGTCAGGAAGGACCGGCGTGCCGAACGCATCTCTCGGTGAGCCCGGGACTGCAGAGTAGCGGCCAGCGCAGCGTAAGCCGGACCCCAGCAGCAGACACCAGACTCCGGCCGGCGGCTCCTAGAGGCGGCTTATGCCGGAACAGGTACCCCCACTTAGATAAATTCCTCCGGGGCCCTGCAGCCTAGCTTCTCTCCTCTTCTCCACGAACCGTCTTCTGTCTAGGACAGGAAACAGGAACTGGTGGTCTCGGGGCCATGCTCCTCCTTATGAGCTCTCCACGAAAGTTCCTGTTTCCTGTCCTGGATGGAGGCCGTCTCTCAAGGGTGCTGTCATGGGCGAAAGGGAAACATATGCTAACGTTTGCTGCCGGCTGATTTATATATAATTATATATTGTTGCTGGTCGGTGTATATATTAACGTGTTTTATTGGAAGTCAGGAACTACCTTCCTTTTTGGGACTGCAGCTAAAGATCTAGCACGAGAGAATAACACCATTTCCTTCCTTTATTTTAAAGTCTGTTTGTATAGGTCCAGGTGTTTTATTCTAAGTACGTGCTAGGATGGATATTATTTGTGCTTTGGGAAAATATGCACCTTAATGTGGAAGAAGTTTTTGATGAAAAAAGTGACATCCAACAGACAAATGATTTGGATGGCATTTTTAAAGAGTTGGAAAGTCTTATGTCTAAAGAAATTAGAACTATCTGGGATGTCATCTCACTGGAAAAATATCTGGTGGAAGAAAAAATCCCAGAGGGTTTAAGATGGCAAGTCCCTTTTAATTCTAATGAGGAAGAGTTGAATGACTGGGAGAAATGAGTCAATACACACGAGAACCTATTTCAAACCCACAGACTGAAATGGCTACCTAGATGTCAGTAGCTGCTATTATGACCCCTGGATAAAGAACATACCTAAAAAGGATAATTCCAGAGGGTGGGAAGAAACTGTCCCCAAGTGAAAAAGACTGATATACAGAGTGAGATTACTTTTGAAAAGTTTGGAGAGAAGGTGTACTGTCTTCTCTTCACTAACTATTGCATAGTTGTTAATGTGTGTTCATATGTGTGCCTTCAGCACCATCTAGTGACCTTTAACTGTAAGTGCATCTTCTGCCTTGTTAGGCTATGCATATTCATTAGGTGACCTGACTTCCTGCTTTCTGGGAAAAGACCGGCATTTCTTCCTTTTCTCCTCACAATGAGCAGCTGCACATTGTGTGTCTCTGACTAAAGCATCGTCGTAAGGGTTTAATAAATGTTTTAGCATAAATTTTGTGTACACTGTGCTGTATATTCAGTTCTTGTATGTTCATTTCTTATAGTTTACCTTATCTACTGCCGGTTACTAAAAACCACAGACTACAGAAACAAGTCTCATCTTATTAACTAGTAGAATGGTGATATCTGCCTGTTGAACTGCATATAGACCCCGGGGGTACATGTTGTGAGAACAGGACAGAAGGAGTATAAAGAAGGAGGGCTGAGGACTAAGAGAGAGAGAGTACGACAAGGAAATACAGAGATTAAAAATAAAACCAAAGAAGAAGTGGATAAGTATAAATTTGATTTTTCCACCACATATTCCACAGTGTCCCCAAATTAAACATGTTATTAGGAAGAATTGGGGAATCCTAAAGAATGACCCAGTAATAGGACCCTTAATACTAGTGAAACCCCCGATCCTTTTCAGACGAGCACCACCCAAAAAGAGGTATGTTCACATAGTGCAGTTTCTGCACAGGATGCAAAAATAGGTCCAAAGAGAATAAAAAGAATAGGACCAGTAACAATATAGTTGCAACAGAAAACCAAAATGAATTAAAAATAAAAGGAAATTTATCCTGTGAAAGTATGGGGGTTATACATGTTTTTCAGTGTCCCTGCAACTTTCCACATGTGGACCGAACACTCAGAAAGTTTAAAGTGAGAGTAGGTGAAAACATAAGGAATATTAAAAAAGGTTTGGAGTCCCACAGTTTTTCTGCACACTTTAAGAGGGTACATCAAAAGAATCCAGCGGGCCTGAAGTTTATGGGGGTCGAATGGGTACAGAAAAAATGGAGAGGTGGAGATCCAAATAAATAAAGAGGTGAATGGATATATAATAATATGGGAACGCTACAACCAACAGGGTTAAACATAGAATGGGATGTAAAAATATTACCATTCAAATCAGAAGAATAAGATACTAGGATAGATGATGGGAGATAAATTGACAAAGATTTTTTTTTTTGAGTGATACAGGGGAGAATAATGTTGACTAACAGTATTACAAAGCACCATAGTGGGTCTGTAGAAAAGAAACCAGAAAAAAAAAAAAAAAAAAAAAAAAAACCATTTGCCAGCAAGTGGGGGAAAAGCAGCGACTTTGTATTATGCTAGTCTGAATTGAGTCATGTGGAGATAGGATTAGAGACGTATCTACCAGCAGGTGGTTACGATGCAGCACTATTAGGGAATATACGGCACCTTTTGTAACCACTCCAAACGGAGATAAATAACATTGCAAAATTTTATCTATGTGTCTAATATATCAGTATGTTTTTAATGAGGACCATGGATATGATAAAAGTTGCTTCTGTGTACAATACTGAAAAATAATGGAAGTTCCAGTGCTTATATGCGGCAAAGATATATGAGAGAATTTTTTGGGATAGGTTTTTATGAATATGGAGAAGATTACTGTAGGGGAAAAGTTTTTTTTAATAATTAGATAAAATGAAATTGGAGTTTATAGTTTAAAATATTCTCTCATGGTTTATAATTGAGATTTTTTGAAACTTTTAGTGTAAAGATATAATAGAATAAATGTGAAAGGGATATATACCGTATATCCTTTTTGGTAAAGAATGAGTCTGAAAAAATGCAAAATGTGTATAAATTATGCGATTTTATGATGTGGCTATAAAACCCGCCCTAAATAACTAACCAAGACGGCCCAGATGAAGAAGGAGCGAAACCCGGGACGGGTATAATATAAAGTATACTGAATGCTTTTACCTACAGGTCTGCTCTATGTTGATTTCCTTTAAAGGAACATACGCCAACGTTGGCTAGCGGCTGATTTATATACTGGGGAGGAATAATGAATATGCTCGTTGCTGGTCGGTTCAGAGTCTGAGGAGGTGTAGAAGGAAGATCAAGTGGAACAGCCACATAAAAAAAAAATCTAAGTAACTGGTTGCATTGGCACATGTGACCCCGTCCATACTGAAGTTAATAAGACTGTGGACCTAAAGTCCAGTGTAGACAGTCCAGGAGCTGGAATAAAATGGCAGGGAGAAGGCAAGTATAGATTTCACCACAGGTAATGGTGGGTGGGGTGAATAAAATCCTCGGCTACCCCTTTAACCACTTCAACCCCCCTAGATAAACCCCCCTTAATGACCAGGCCACTTTTTACACTTCTGCACTACACTACTTTCACCGCTTATTGCTCGGTCATGCAACTTACCACCCAAATGAATTTTACCTCCTTTTCTTCTCACTAATAGAGCTTTCATTTGGTGGCATTTCATTGCTGCTGACATTTTAACTTTTTTTGTTATTAATCGAAATTTAACGATTTTTTTGCAAAAAAATTGACATTTTTCACTTTCAGCTGTAAAATTTTGCAAAAAAAACCGACATCCATATATAAATTTTTCGCTAAATTTATTGTTCTACATGTCTTTGATAAAAAAAAAAAATGGTTTGGGTAAAAGTTATAGCGTTTACAAACTATGGTACAAAAATGTGAATTTCCGCTTTTTGAAGCAGCTCTGACTTTCTGAGCACCTGTCATGTTTCCTGAGGTTCTACAATGCCCAGACAGTAGAAAACCCCCACAAATGACCCCATTTCGGAAAGTAGACACGTTAAGGTATTCGCTGATGGGCATAGTGAGTTCATAGAACTTTTTATTTTTTGTCACAAGTTAGCGGAAAATGAGGATTTTTTTTTTTCTTACAAAGTCTCATATTCCACTAACTTGCGACAAAAAATAAAAAATTCTAGGAACTCGCCATGCCCCTCACGGAATACCTTGGGGTGTCATCTTTCCAAAATGGGGTCACTTGTGGGGTAGTTATACTGCCCTGGCAATTTAGGGGCCCAAATGTGTGAGAAGTACTTTGCAATCAAAATGTGTAAAAAATGTCCTGCGAAATCCGAAAGGTGCACTTTGGAATATGTGCCCCTTTGCCCACCTTGGCTGCAAAAAAGTGGCACACATCTGGTATCGCCGTACTCAGGAGAAGTTGGGGAATGTGTTTTGGGGTGTCATTTTACATATACCCATGCTGGGTGAGAGAAATATCTTGGCAAAAGACAACTTTTCCCATTTTTTTATACAAAGTTGGCATTTGACCAAGATATTTTTCTCACCCAGCATGGGTATATAGACACCCATATAGACTCCCTGATCACCCCCCTGGTAAGGCTCCATTCAGACGTCAGTATGATTTTTACGGATCCATGGATCGGATCCGCAAAACACATGCGGACGTCTGAATGGAGCCTTACAGGGGGTTGATCAGGGAGTGTATATGGGTGATCACCCCTCTGTCATTGATCACCCCCCTGTAAGGCTCCATTCAGACGTCCGCATGTGTTTTGCGGATCCAATCCATGTATCCATGTATCCGTAAAAATCATACGGACGTCTGAATGGAGCCTTACAGGGGGGGGTGATCAATGACGGAGGTGATCAGGGAGTGTATATGGGTGATCACCCGCCTGTCATTGATCACCCCCCTGTAAGGCTCCATTCAGACGTCCGTATGATTTTTACGGATCAATGGATTGGATCCGCAAAACACATGTGGACGTCTGAATGGAGCCTTACAGGGGGGTGATCAATGACAGGGGGGTGATCAATGACAGGGGGGTGATCAATGACAGGGGGGTGATCAATGACAGGGGGGTGATCAGGAAGTCTATGTGGGTGATCACGCCCTTGTCATTGATCACCCCCCTGTAAGGCTCCATTCAGACGTCCGTATGCGTTTTGCGGATCCGATCCATGTATCCGTGGATCCGTAAAAATCATACGGACGTCTGAATGGAGCCTTACAGGGGGGTGATCAATGACAGGGGGGTGATCAGGGAGTCTATATGGGGTGATCAGTGGTTCATAAAGGGTTAATAAGTGACAGGGGGGGGGGGGGTGTAGTGTAGTGGTGTTTGGTGCTACTTTAGTGAGCTGCCTGAGTCCTCTGGTGGTCGATCCAAACAAAAGGGACCACCAGAGGACCAGGTAGCAGGTATATTAGACGCTGTTATCAAAACAGCGTCTAATATACCTGTTAGGGGTTAAAAAAAAAAAAAAATCACATCTCCAGCCTGCCAGCGAGCGATCGCCGCTGGCAGGCTGGAGATCCACTCGCTTACCTTCCGTTCCTGTGAGCGCGCGCGTTCACAGGAAATCTCGGCTCTCGCGGGAGGACGCGTATATGCGTCCACCCAGAAGAGCAGGGACGCCGCCAGGACGCAATCCTGCGTACGGCGGTCCTGAGGTGGTTAAGACAGGTGCTGTTGAGCTCTAAATCCTTATTTTACAATGCTACAAAATATAATTAACATTATAAATACATTTTCCAGGAATACCTTTCTGCTGTACCTACCCATAGCAGTCCAAGCTAGACCCATGACCACTCCAGGTGGAGTGACATTATACATTCTGTCCACAGTGAAGATAGGCTTTCCTACAAAGTCTTGGAGGTTGGATGAATTCACTTCCACATACTGGGCTTCACCATTTACAATCTTGTATGCAGATTTACGTAGAACCTTAGGAGCAAGATGAAGATAAATTATTTACACTCTTACTGATATACCCCATGGTTTTTAAATGTTGTAGTTGTTTATTTTCTATTTTTAAAAGCCTCCAGGTGGGATGCCATTTGGGGACAATTCTTTTCTGTATTGTCTGTACAGTGTTTTATGCAGCTCCTTTTGGGGCCAGTTCTCACTGCTTATTTGGAAGTACAAGTTTAAAAAAATCAGTGTAGAATCTACTTTTTTTGTGCGTTTGACGCAGCTTTTTTTTGTCTTTTTAACCAATGGGTGTTCAATACAAATCTACGTTTTCAACTTGGTTTTTGGTACAGATCTGTGCCAAAAAACATGCAGGAAACGCACAAAAAAATGCATGGACTTACACTAAGCTAGTCTTTTTTTGCTTCCTATTGATTTCAATGGAGATTTAGTGCAGATCTGGACCCAAGATAGGGCATGATGTTTTCTGTTTTCCATGCTTCAGCAAGTGCTGCTTTCATTAAAATGAATGGAGGTTGTTTTGAGGCTTTTTTGGAGCTGACTGAGGCAGAAACAAAAAAACTCTCTGTGAACTGGCCCTTAGGCCTAGTTCACACGAACCAATGGCTTTCATAGTTTTTTGCGGTCCGTTTTTCACTGATCTGTTGTTCCATTTTTGAGTTCCGTTGTGTTTCCGCTTCTGTTCCGTTTTTCCGTATGGCATATACAGTATACAGTAATTACATAGAAAAAATTGGGCTAGGCATAACATTTTCAGTAGATGGTTCAACAAAAACGGAACAGATACGGAAGGCATACAGATGTATTTCCATATGTGTGCCGTTTTCTTTTTTTGCGGACCTATTGACGTGGCCAAATATAGGACATGTTCTATCTTTCAACGGAACGGAAACTGAATGCATACGGAACACATTCAGTTTTTTTTTTGCGGAACCATTGAAATGAATGGTTCCGTATACGGACCATAAACGGACCACAAAAAAAAGTCCCCTACACTCGCAAAAAAAAACGATCGTGTGAACTAGGCCTTAAAGGGGTTGTCTCACTTCAGCAAGTGAACGGAGCTTAGCCGCGCCCAGGCCAGATGTCTAGTCGTGACCTCACTGGGCCAGCGGTAAACAGCGAGAAGGCTGCGGCGCTGCTGGAACGCCGCTGCCTTCTCAAAAAGCTGACCAGTGGGATGACCACGGCATCTAAAGTGTTAAACGTTTGCAACCGGCATTACTGCCGATCGTGGACATTAGCCACGGGTGTCAGCTGCATAAAATAGCAGGCACACCGCAGGTATGGCGCCCTCTCTGCTCAGGAGTACACACCTTTAAAGACCCGGCCAGCACCGCACTAATACACTGCTGGTCGGGAAAGGGTTAGAGATGGAACCTGCTCCAAAGTGGAGGGAGCACCATAGCTGCCGGATGCCTGCCGTTTTACACAACAGACACCCAGGGCTAATGCATGCAATCAGTTATACCACCAATTGTAGATGTTTAACCCTGATGCTAAGGCTTAATGTAACTATGGCATCTGAGAGAAGAAAAACCAGGAGCGTTGCACTCCAAGGTCCTGAACGGTTTCCCTGTGCCGCAATCGGCGGAGCCACTGGTTTTGAAAGCCCTGATCGCTCTAAAGAAACCAGGGCTTTTAGGCTAGGGCTACACGACGACAATAAATCGTGCAACTCGTAGGGCACAACTACACTGCAACATGTGTCGCACCACAATTTTTATAATCATAGTCTATGGTGTCGCACTGCAACATGCTGGGACTGCGACGCGACAGTCACAGAAAAACTCATCTTAGATGGATTTTTCGCTACTGACGTGTCGCAGTGCGAGACCATAGATGATCATTACAAAAATTGTCGCGCAACATGTCATCGTGTAGCCTTAGCCTTAGAGTTTTATCAATGATGGGTATAACTATAAAAAAAATTTAAAAAAAATATGGACGTTCTTTTTCAGTATTAAAATATAGGCTATATAACTGTGACATCACTGTAATCCTACTGACATGGAAAATGTAGTTTTACAGCACAGGTAAAATCCGAAAAACAAAACCCATAAGACTCCAATTACACATTTTTTTTCTAGCTTCCCACTACATCGTATGCACTGTTAAATGATGCCATTAGAAACTGTCCTGCAAACTTGTCCTGCAAGACGAGCAGTGATTTAAAGGGGTTGTCTGGGTTCAGAGCTTAACCCGGACATAGCCATAATTTCACCACGGCAGCTCCCCTGACTTGAGCATCTGAGCAGTTCATGTTCCGGTGCTCTCCTTTGCCCTGCGCTAAATCGCACAGGGCAAGGGCTCTTTTGTTTACAATCACACACTGCCGGGCGGAAGCTTCCACCCTGCAGTGTGTTCGGTGACGTCACCGGCTCTGATGGGTGGGTTTTAGCACTGCCCTAGCCGTTTTACTGGCTAGGGCAGCGCTAAAGCCGCCCATCAGTGTCGGTGACGTCACCAGGCTTCCTGGCAGCCCCATGGAGAGCCCGGTATGTCACCGGATCTCCAAAAAATGCCTTTGCCCTGGGCGAGAGCATCGAAGCATGAACTGCTCCGATGCTGAAGTCAGGGGGGCAGCCTGGGTGAAAATTGAGGTTTGTCCAGGTTCAGCTCTGAACCCGGACAACACCTTTAAATGAACAAGTGATACTGAATCCTTTACCATATAACTATGTATCAATCTGCTCCACTCCTCCTGCTCTATAACATACTGCCTGAAGTCTACACTTCAATGTCATGGTGACAGGTTCCCTTTAACCAAAACTTTACATTTTTATCACTCACCTTTTCCACTTGTTTCTGCAAGTTTCGTACACCGCTCTCTCTACAATATTGTTTAATTAGAACAGTGAGTGCTTCAGATGTGATACGAGTCTTTCCTTCATCCAAACCACACATGGTCAGCGCCTGTGGTACTAGATATTTCTATATAAAAAAAAAAAAGTTTAAATATATTATGGATTCATTTTGTTTCTATATAAGTAATGTATCATAGAAGCCATGTAAATAAAAATAATTCAAGAAGCCTCTGCTGGCTGGGGATGAGGGAAGCAAAGTATACAGTATGTATTTATAAGAAGAGCTGTAGAAGCCTAAATCTCATAGTAAAGGAGATGGGAGATGCAGAGTTGTGGTTATAAGTAGCAAACCCCCCCACCCAAAAAAAAAAAAAAAAAAAAGCGTATAGCCATGTCCTCTAGGACACGTTGACACTAGTAAAAGCTGTTAGCTCCTCCCCTGGCAGCTATAACCCCTCCAACCTGGAGAGAGAGCTTTAGTTTGTGCACAAGCAATAGGAGAGGAGAGGCAAGTTAACTAACGGAAAAAAAACGTGGAACACCAACAATGCCAAAGGACCCACAATGGGGTTCTAACCAGCAACTCCCGCACTGTGGCCGAACTACAATATTGGGTGGGTGCTGTGTCCCCAATGAAGAGCGAGAAAGATTTTACTGGTAATTTTTACAAAAATCTAGTTGTTTTCTCGCCCATATTCATTTGGGGACACAAACTGTGGGATGTCCAAAAGCAGTCCACAGGGAAGAGAAAAACCACAGACCTATGGAAGAAAGCGTCCCAGCAGGCATCTAAGAAACTGCCGCCTGCAATACCAGCGGCCTAAAGCAGCGTTCGCCGATGCATAAGTATGCACCTGGTAGAATTTTGTGAGTGTGTGTAAGGAGGACCATGTAGCCGCCTTGCACCACTGCGTGGCCAAAGCGTGATTCCTCCGAGCCCAAGAAGTGCCCACCGCTCTGGGAGAGTGAACCGTGACATCTAAGGGAGGAACCCTGCCCCGGGCGTGGTATGGTTCAGCAATTGCACACCGAATCCAACGTGCATTGCCGGGATGACAAAAAGATTTATTTGGCAGCCTCCATTTCCTTCCGGCGTACGTACCGTACGCCGGAAGGAAATGGAGGCTGCCAAATAAATCTAGTTCAGAGCAATGACAAAATCCAAATGATGTAATTCCCTTTCCCTAGGGTGCAAAGGAGAGGGACACAGAGAAGGAAGGACAATTTCTTCATTGATATGGAAGTCAGAGACCACCTGGGGAGAAAAGAAGGAACAGGCCGGAGAACCGCCTTATCCTTGTGAAGAACCAGGAAGGGCTCTCTGCAAGAGAGCGCCGCCAACTCGGACACCCGTCTGATGGATGTAATCGCCACAAGAAAAACTAAACTTCTGGAGCGCTGAAAAGGACTTTATTCAGATCCCAAGGCTGTAGAGGAGGACAGTACGGAGGAACCATATGTGCCACCCCCGAAGGAAGGTTGTTATGGGCCCCAGAAAACACTGGAAAAGGATAGAAAGCGCCGACATCTGACCAAGGTCCAACCCTGATTGTAGAAAGGATAGGATTGTGGGGAAAGAAAAACGGAGTGGGGGATGTCCCGGCTTTCACAGAAGCCCAGGAAGGACCTCCAGGTCCTATAATAGATCCTGGACGATGCAGGCTTCCTGGCCTGAATCATAGTGCGGATGACATCCGCCGAAAAACCCTCTCCACGTCAGAATGGCGGTTTCAATAGCCACGCCGTCAAACGAAGAGACCTTAAATGCTAATGGAAGACCGGAGCTTGAAGAAGGCAGTCTCCGAGTGGCAGTGACCAAGGGAAGTCTCCTAGAAGGAGAACGAGGTCAGCTTTTCACACGCGACGGGGCCAATCCGGAGAGACTAGGATTGTCGGGAAGCCCTCCATCTTGATCTTCCGTAGAACCCTGGGAAGGAGGGGAAACACGTAAAGGAGGGAGAACTCCTGCCAAGGGTATATCAGGACGTCCAAGTCGCATGCTTCCGGATCTCTTGCTCAGGATAGAAGGGTGGGAAGCTGCGTGTAGATACAGTTAGCAGACCCAGGACCAATGGTAAGGATTCCATGTAGAAGGAGGGTTGTGGTGGGCGCCACAGCCCACCAGTCGGGACCGGAACATGTCTGGAAATGGAAGGCCACAACGAATACCCCATGCAATGCAGATGAGAGATAGGCAGTAACATAGGAGCTACTAAGGCTTGCGGGGTGGCTGTGAACCATGAGCCAGAGGAGGAAGACAGAAGGAGAAGAAGAGGCTAGGTGTAAGCCCATTTTCCATCTAAGACTGGCGCTATACAGTATGAGTGGCTGTGCAAAAACTCTGCCTTAGGAGGAAGCCAGGCAAGGGGAGTCACACTGTATTGCTAGCCACATACCCCAGCAGAGGAAGGGGCCACCCGCAGAGGCCACAGAATTCAGTACTAGAAGAATCCGCCACCTGACGAAGGAACTGTGCAGTAGGAACCCCAGTATTTAGCGGTAACGCAAATACCACTCCCACAGTAGTAGCCAGCGCTTGCCCCGCCAGCACAAAACTGAGGGGGAGGCCTGAGACTATCCCGTAGAAGCCATGGTACCATACTGCCCCAGTTAAGTAGCGCTAACCTTAAAAACTCTACCTGGAAGGGCGCTGAACAGGAGAAACTTCCAAGCTAGCGCCAGGGTAGGACCCCTACCTGAGGGGGATGCCCCACTGCAGCGACCACAAACTCTAGCATTAACGTAAAAGCTGGACCTGTGGAGGAGAACTGGTTGTAGTAGCTAAACCAGAGTGTCAGCATAAGCACTTTCCCAGATAAGGAGGAGTGGTGGATAGAGAATACGGCGTCAGTGAAAACACTTGACTCGCTGGAACGTACTCACCATATACAGGTCCTTCTAAAAAAATTAGCATATTGTGATAAAGTTCATTATTTTCTGTAATGTACTGATAAACATTAGACTTTCATATATTTTAGATTCATTACACACCAACTGAAGTAGTTCAAGCCTTTTATTGTTTTAATATTGATGATTTTGGCATACAGCTCATGAAAACCCAAAATTCCCATCTAAAAAATTAGCATATCATGAAAAGGTTCTCTAAACGAGCTATTAACCTAATCATCTGAATCAACTAATTAACTGTAAACACCTGCAAAAGATTCCTGAGGCTTTTAAAAACTCCCAGCCTGGTTCATTACTGAAAACCGCAATCATGGGTAAGACTGCCGACCTGACTGCTGTTTAGAAGGCCATCATTGACACCCTCAAGCAAGAGGGTAAGACACAGAAAGAAATTTCTGAACGAATAGGCTGTTCCCAGAGTGCTGTATCGAGGCACCTCAGTGGGAAGTCTGTGGGAAGGAAAAAGTGTGGCAGAAAACGCTGCACAACGAGAAGAGGTGACCGGACCCTGAAGAAGATTGTGGAGAAGGACCGATTCCAGACCTTGGGGGACCTGCGGAAGCAGTGGACCGAGTCTGGAGTAGAAACATCCAGAGCCACCGTGTACAGGCGTGTGCAGGAAATGGGCTACAGGTGCCGCATTCCCCAGGTCAAGCCACTTTTGAAACAGAAACAGCGGCAGAAGCGCCTGACCTGGGCTACAGAGAAGCAGCACTGGACTGTTGCATGTCATTCGGAAATCAAGGTGCCAGAGTCTGGAGGAAGACTCGGGAGAGGGAAATGCCAAAGTGCCTGAAGTCAAGTACCCACAGTCAGTGATGGTCTGGGGTGCCATGTCAGCTGCTGGTGTTGGTCCACTGTGTTTTATCAAGGGCAGGGTCAATGCAGCTAGCTATCAGGAGATTTTGGAGCACTTCATGCTTCCATCTGCTGAAAAGCTTTATGGAGATAAAGATTTTATTCTTCAGCACAGCCTGGCACCTGCTCACAGTGCCAAAACCACTGGTAAATAGTTCACTGACCATGGTATTACTGTGCTCAATTGGCCTGCCAACTCTCCTGACCTGAACCCCATACAGAATCTGTGGGATATTAGGAAGAGAAAGTTGAGACGCAAGACCCAACACTCTGGATGAGCTTAAGGCCGCTATCGAAGCATCCTGGGCCTCCATAACACCTCAGCAGTGCCACAGGTTGATTGCCTCCATGCCACGCCGCATTGAAGCAGTCATTTCTGCAAAAGGATTCCCGACCAAGTATTGAGTGCATAACTGAACATAATTATTTGAAGGTTGACTTTTTTTGTATTAAAAACACTTTTCTTTTATTGGTCGAATGAAATATGCTAATTTTTTGAGATAGGAAATTTGGGTTTTCATGAGCTGTATGCCAAAATCATCAATATTAAAACAATAAAAGGTTTGAACTACTTCAGTTGGTGTGTAATGAATCTAAAATATATGAAAGTCTAATGTTTATCAGTACATTACAGAAAATAATGAACTTTATCACAATATGCAAATTTTTTTTAGAAGGACCTGTATGTGCAACGGTGTACGCACTACGTATTGATGCATACAATATCATGACCGACTAACAGTGGAGGCCCATGGAGATGGGAGGTCTCTAGGACACAAGTGTTGCTAGGTAACCCCCTGAGAGGACAGAGGATGTTATAATCATGGCCAAAACCAGCACCAAAAGAAAGAAGGATACAATGTGGAATAGCCACCGTATCCACTGGCGGCACCCATATACCACTAGATGAAGAGTACCGGGCAACCGCGGGTACCGACTGTTGCCATGCAGCACTTGCAAAATAAGATCAGGCATCTAGAGCCGTGGCGTAGTTGAATTGCGGCATGCCAAGATGCTTAGTTATTCCCCCGCTAGTGGATCACTTTTGGAAGGGGGTAATGCAACAGAAAGCACGGTGATGTGCAACACTCCACCTATGGAAAGGGATAGCACGACAGTCGGGACCGAATCCAATGGAAGTGCAATTACCCTACCTATGGAAGGTAGAATGCATATGGCAAGTACTTAAGCCAGTGGTAGGGAAAATACTCCACCTATGAAGGGGGGGGGGGTCAATGCCTACGGCGGGAACTAATGCATATGTCGAGTCCTGTACCCCGTGGGAGTGCAAATATTGCACCTAAGTAAGGGGGTATTGCATACAGCACATGTTGTAACCAGTGATAATGTCATCGTGCCTCCTATGGAAGGGGCTAATGCATACGGCAGGTACTGAACCCAGTGGAGATGCAATTCCACCACCTAAGAAGGGGGAAAGCATACGTCTGGCACTGAAAACCAGTGTTATTGTACTTAGTCCACCTATGGAAGGGGACAATATATAAGGCAAGTACTGTATCCTGAAGTAGTGCAATTACTCTGCATAAGGAAGGGGGTAATGCATACAACAAGTACTGCTGGCTACCGTAGACGCAATCTTGGGAGGCTGCTTCGGGTTCAGGTCTGAGACTGAATTGGTGGTCTCCTCGCCCCCCCCCGGACTGACCCTCTCCATGGAGGGAGGGTATGTGTGAGCGTGACCCAGGGAGGAAGGGTGGGGTGTGAAGATATCCGCAGAGAAAGGATGTCCTACTGTGGTCCGCTTGCGCGCAAATCTACCCCTCAGTTGTGGACTGCGCAGGCGGGGGCTTATCAACCAAACTACCCAGAGGGTGGAATAGGAATTCTAGAGGTCCATCCACTGGATTGTGCAGGCGGTGCATTATCAACCAAACACTAGAGGGAGGATTGGGAAGTTCCAGAGGTCCTCCACTGGATTGCGCAGGTGGAGAATTATCACATAAACGACCCGGGAGGGTGGATTGGGAATCCTTCAGGGGTCCTTCACTGTATTGCACAGGTGGAGAGTTACCAACCAAACAGCCGCGGAGTGGGAACTATGAGAGGTCCTCCTATGTCCGGAATAGGGCACAGGCCTGGTTTGGTACCGCACAGTCAGAGTGGTTTGAGGCTGAGGAGAGTAGGGCCCGTATGGATGTAAAGGTTTGTTTTTATTGCCTAGCCTCAAGTGGATAAGAGGCAGGAAGGAGTTAAAGTGGTTCTGCACCTTCATTTAACTGATGATCTATCCTCTGGATAGATCATCAGCTTCCACTATTTACCGCCGGGCCGCCCGCCCACTGACGTCACGACTTGTATCAACTAGAGTGGGCACGGCTAAGCTCTGTTCACTTGAATGGAGCTTAGCCGCTCCCACTCTAGTTGATACAAGTGGTGACGTCAGTGGGCGGGCGGCCCGGCGGTAAACAGCGAGAAGGCCGCTGCGCTGCTGGAGCGCCGCTGCCTTCTCAAACAGCTGATCGGCGGGGGTCCTGGGTGTCAGACCCCCGCTGATCAGAAGCTGATGATCTATCCAGAGGATAGATCATCAGTTAAATGAAGGTGCAGAACCCCTTTAACTCTGCAATATTAAAGCAATTTTGCACTGCCCATTTAAACCCCTGATAATCCGGTCCCTGCCTAACAGAAGTGGCTGGCCAGGAAGGGTTAAAAAATGACGAAGCCCAGGGGCGGTGCTCAGCAGGCTTCTAGGGGCGGGGGACAGCTAAGCGGGAAGAATTCGTGCCAGCCCGCCGCCCTCCCCCTCTCATACTAAGGGATGAAATTTGTGGCCTAGTATGCTGCAAAGCCAGGGCCTAAAGTTTTGATGCACGGCCGACCGGAATGCACTGCCAGTCAGCCGGAGGGTAGAGGAACCTGGAGCGGTGCGCGAAATGCACACCCCAGCCGGGGGTGCCCGCCCTGCGGGTCGGGAAGACAACAGGGGAAAAAAAAAGAACGACCTGTAGGCCCCAATTTGAAGCTGGGCCTGAATTTTCGCGGCGCCCGGCAGACCAGGATGTCCACCCCGCGGTAGTCACTCCCGCAGCCCCCCATGTAAAGTAAGTGCCTCGCGGCGCGAGTGGCGTCCGCGACATCGGTGAGTGCAGGCATTAACCCTTTTGGAGCGGCGCGCTTGGCACCCACTCCAGAAAAGGGTGGATTATGGCATTAGATGTCGCCCGAGGACATGGTCATTAACCGCCTATGTGCCCGAGTTCACCATCGCCACAGAGGGGGAGTGAGGGGTCCTGGGCTACAATAAGTGGAGCCCGATGCCTATTAACCCTATAGACCCCTTATAACAATTGCCGCCAAAGGGGAAGGGAGGAGGAAGAGGGTTAACCATACTTACCCAATCCCGTGTACTCACCTCATTTTCATCCTCTTCTCTTCACCCTCTTTAAGTCACTTTTTCCAGCAGGATCCCCTCCTCAGCAGCTGGCACCAGAGTGGCAGGAGTCTGGTATGGCAGGAGGGTCTTTTTCTTTGGCAGACCTAGATGACCCCTTGGCTGGCGGAAAGCATGGGGTCCTCTTTTTGCTTCTGTGGGTAGTTTGAGCGGTTAGGGACTCAGACACCGGCCTTGCTCCCCGGGATAACAGTCGCCTCCTAGAGGACATAGCTATACCCACGGTTTATGTGTCCCCCAATAAATATGGACGAGAGAAAAAAGTTACTGTATATTAAAATGTTTGAGTGGCCGTATGGACCGGCAGCATGTCAGTCTACCACACTGAGATCAGGCACATGAACCACCTCTGGAGGAGTGACTCCATAAAGTAAATGCCAGTGAGACACTGCTTTTTAATGCAGGTCCCTCCCCTGTCGCCCTATTGATCATTCAGTGAACAAGGAGGCCACTCATTGGCTGTCTGCGCTACAGTTCATGGGCCACTCCGCTATCAAGGGCTGTATAAGGCTGAAATCAGAACGGTGGCAATATAATTCACTGCAGGGCTCCAGATGGCGACCAGGACTTAGAATTGCAAAATGGCGACAAGACTTTGTAGTCTTGTTGCCTTTTGCGCCTAGACCCTCCGCTCCTCTGCCGCTTTAAGAAGAAAGGTCTTGCATCCAGCAGACACAGCAATCCAATAACAGAGCTCCGTACAGTACAGAGCTGTTATTAGTGAGGAGGCTGCCGATTTGTCAGTATCAGCGTGCTGCCGTACCATTGGCTGAACACAGCAGTTTGCTTTTCAGTTATGAAAACTGGGAGTGCGCTCATTGCCGACTGCTCCATAAACAAGGGGCAGCTAAGTAGACAAGTTTTTCAGTCATGTGATGCATGGAGGTGAGCATTCTGCGTACACCGCGCCATGTGCTGAGGGTGCCCTGTGCCCCCCAAGTAAGGGGTAAGTGGTGGAGAAGAAGGGGCAATGATGGTGGACTGCGCTCAGCCACACACAGAATGCAGACTAACGCTGGGCTTTATGACGCTTCACACTAGCAGATGAAACGGATTCCATAACTGGTTGACGCAATTCTGTCACAGGGCCTGGTGCACTTTGTGTGCTAAATAAAAAGAAAGGAATACACTTGCCAGCACGACCAATCATCGTAATGTAGTGCAGGGTTTCAAATCGTGACAGTGAATGGGGTCGCATTGCAACCCTACAGTTGAGACTTATTGGGGCTGTCATGACAATGTGCAGGTCCCAAAATGACCCCTCTCACTAGTGGCAATGCTGCATTGCTACACTGATCTCTGGCCATGTGATGTTTGTCACGGCCAAAGGCCCCTAGCGTTCCTACCGCAGCGAGTCCGCAACGTAGCTCCCGGCCTGGACTCCCAGCGCTGTCGGGGGTCTCATAGCATTATATTGAGTTATGATGCTATGTAACCTTTACAGATCTGGATAGCATTGGTAACACTGGCATAATGCTGTTAGTGTTAGTCAATACATTCCAGAACAGTAAGGGTTACATAGCGTCATAAATCAATATAATGCTAAGTGATTCCCGTCAGTGCTGGGAGGTCAGGCCGGGTGCTGTGTTGCGGACTTGCTGCGGTAGTAAAGCTAGTCTGCAAGGGGCCAAAGTCACCATGTAACCCCAGGCTTATCTAACCTGTGGTTATGTAATAAATGGCCATTTGGGACAACGACTTTACACCCTCTTATTTTTTTGCCCTTATTCCAACCTTTTTGTATGCACAGTACGGCTGATGTGCAGGAGAAGTCAAACGGTGCTCCTCATAAAAATATGGCTGTTACCTGCCAGGCTTCAGGTGGAGTCTCGACAGAACAGCAGGTTTAGGGCATGCAGCATCGCAGATATGGTGATCGGGAGAGGTCGCAATTAGGGAACAAGGTTTTATGCGAATCGACTTCAGATGTTTCATCTGAAGTCGATTCATTCATCCCTAGTCGCAATAACGATTGTACAAGCGTCATGGACGCCTGTACAGACAGTTTTTCTCCTTAAAAAATGTCTAAGGCGTATGAATACATAGTAACATAGTACATAAAGCCGAAAAAAGACATTTGTCCATCCAGTTCGGCCTGTCATCCTGCAAGTTGATCCAGAGGAAGGCAAAAAAAACAACCTGTGAGGTAGAAGCCAATTTTCCTCACTATAGGGGAATAAAAAATTCCTTTCCGACTCCAATCAGAATAACTCCCTGGATCAACTACCCCTCTCTAGTAGCTATAGCCTGTAATATTATTACACTCCAGAAATACATCCAGGCCCCTCTTGAATTCCTTTATTGTACTCACCATCACCACCTCCTCAGGCAGAGAGTTCCATAGTCTCACTGCTCTTACCGTAAAGAACCCTCTTCTATGTTTGTGTACAAACCTTCTTTCCTCTAGACGCAGAGGATGTCCCCTCGTCACAGTCACCGTCCTGGGGATAAACAGATGATGGGATAGATCTCTGTACTGTCCCCTGATATATTTATACATACTAATTAGATCTCCATATAGTTATCTTTCTTCTAAAGTGAATAACCCTAATTTTGATAATCTTTCAGGGTACTGTAGTTGCACCATTCCAGTTATTATTTTAGTTGCCCTCCTCTGGACCCTCTCCAGCTCTGCTATGTCTGCTTGTTTACAGGAGACCAGAACTGTACACAGTACTTCATGTGTGGTCTGACTAATGATTTGTAAAGACTATGTTCTCATCACGGGCATCTATGCCCCTTTTGATGCAACCCATTATCTTATTGGCCTTGGCAGCAGCTGCCTGACACTGGTTTTTGCAGCTTAGTTTTCCGTTTATTAAAATTCCTAGATCCTTTTCCATGTCAGTGTTACCGAGTGTTTTACCATTTAGTATGTACGGGTGACTTGCATTATTCCTTCCCATGTGCATAACTTTACATTTATCAGAGTTAAACCTCATCTGCCACTTATCTGCCCAAGCCTCCAATCTATCCAGTTCCCTCTGTAGTAGTATACTGTCCTCTTCAGTGTTAATTGCTTTACACAGTTTAGTGTCATCTGCGTAAATTGATACTTTACTATGCAAGCCTTCTACAAGATCATTAATAAATATATTGAAGAGAATAGGGCCCAATACTGACCCCTGAGGTACCCCACTAGTGACAGTGACCCAATCTGTGTATGTACCGTTAATAACCACCCTCTGTTTTCTATCATTGAGCCAGTTACTTACCCACTTACAGACGTTTTCTCCCAGTCCGAGCATTCTCATTTTATATACTAACCTTTTATTTGGTACAGTGTCAAATGCTTTGGAGAAGTCCAGATACACGATATCCATTGATTCGCCGCTGTTAAGTCTAGAAATTACCTCATAGAAACTGATTAAATTAGTTTGGCATGACCGCTCCCTCATGAAGCCATGCTGATATGGCGTTATTTGCTTATTTCCGTTAAGATGCTCTAAGATAGCATCTCTCAGAAAACCTTCAAACAGTTTACCCACAACAGATGTTAAACTTACCGGCCTATAGTTTCCAGGCTCTGTTTTTGGACCCTTTTTGAATATTGCCACCACATTTGCTATGCGCCAATCCTGTGGGACATTCCCTGTCAGTATAGAGTCCGCAAATATCAGAAATAAGGGTCTGGCTATGACATTACTTAATTCCCTTAGGATACGGGGGTGTATGCCATCCGGTCCTGGCAATTTGTCTATTTTAATCTTTTTAAGTCGCTGATGTACTTCTTCCTGGGTCAGACAGGACACTTTTAATGGGGAATTAATTTTTACATTCTGCGTTTCATCTGACAGTTTATTTTCCTCAGTGAATAAATTGGAGAAAAAAAATATTTAACAGCTTTGCTTTCTCCTTAACGCATGATAATTAAACTGCAATTCATGGAACAGGGGAGCACGTGCCACTGCCGACTGTTCATGAAGTGCCAGGGACAGCATGGCGGGAACTGAGCCTCTGCTGAGTAAAGACCATGTGCCCAGGTGATGTCACACCAGAAGTGCCAGCGTGCCCTGCAGGCTTCTATCTGCTGCTAGGAGCTCCGTGTGGAGGTTCATAAATGGAAAAACTAATAGCCAAGAAGCTAAAAAAAAAAAAAAAGTTTCTGACCCTCATGTTACAACAAAAATTTGGCGACAACATTTTTCAGATTCTGAGCCAATGGCTCCTTGATGTTTTTTTTTTTTTTTTGAATGGAGCAGTGCATGGTCATGAAAATAGGAATTTACAGCGCATGTACATATAGATGACAATAGATCCTGTCCGCCTCTGTTGTGGTAGCACATGATGTACAAGTGGGGAAAAGTATTCTGCACTTACAATACAAAGCTAACATATCAGTGCTCCAGACAAAAAAAAAAAATACCTAGTAGCCATTGGCTCCTGAACTGAAAAATTTAGGAGCCAAATCAAAATTTTTAGTCGCCATATCGAAACCGAATCCAAATTTTGGTATCGTGACAACGCTACGCCGATCAGATCGGCGTAGGGTTGTCACGATACCAAAATTTGGATTCGCTTTTGTCACCATAAAAAAGTATTGCGATACTCAATAAAGCACCCAAAAAAAAAAAAAAAAAGCTGCGTGCATTTCGCATTTTATGAAACATTCGGCCCATAATAGAACAGTCCTATCCTATTTTTTGGGGTGACAAGGTGACAAAAAAATGGCGAATGCTCACCGCATAGGAGATATTTTTTAATAATTTAATAGTTTGGACAGCGCTATGTAATATGTTTATTTATTGTTTATATATTTTATATGTAAAATTGGGAAAGGGGGGATTTAAATGTAATATTTTAGGGTACTTTCACACTAGCTTTTTTCTTTTCCGTCATAGAGTTCCGTCCTAGGGGCTCTATACCAGAAGAGAACTGATCCGTCATATCCCCATGCATTCTGAATGGAGAGTAATCCGTTCAGGATGCATCAGGATGTCTTCAGTTCAGTCATTTTGACTGATCAGGCAAAAGCTAAAACCGCAGCATGCTACGGTTTTATCTCCGGCGAAAAAAAACTTAAGATTTGCCTGAATGCCGGATCCAGCATTTTTCCCCATAGGAATGTATTAGTGCCAGATCTGGCATTCAAAATACTGGAATGCACCCGCACTAAATCCGGACCTATTCACTTCTATGGGGCTGTGCACATGAGCGGTGATTTTCACACATCACTTGTGCGTTGCGTGAAAATCGCAGCATGCTCTATGTTGTGCGTTTTTCACGCAATGCAGGCCCTATAGAAGTTAATGGGGCTGCGTGAAAATCACAAGCAAGTGCGGATGCGGTGCGATTTTCACGCATGGTTGCTAGGATGAAAGTCTATTCACTAAATTATTTTTCCTTATAACATGGTTATAAGGGAAAATAATAGCATTCTTTAATACAGAATGCACAGTAGAAGGTCAATATAATAAACATTGGTGGCGCAGTGCGCCCCCCCCCACCCAACACCCCGTTTTAATAAACACTTGTGGCGCAGTGCGCCCCCATCCCCAATATAATAAACATTGGTGGCGCAGTGTGCCCCCCCTCAATATAATAAACATTGGTGGCGCAGTGGGCAGTGCCAATGAGGGTTAAAAAATAAAAAAATCATTAACTCACCTCCTCAAATTGATAGTCTCCTGTTCTTTCTTCAGGACCTGTCAAAGGACCTGTAGTGACACCACTGTACTCATCACATGATACATCACATGATCCATCACCATGGTAATGGACCATGTGATGAGCTCAGTGACGTCACCACAGGTCCTGAAGAAAGAACAGGAGACCGGCAGCTACGCGATCAACTGGAGGAGGAGAGTTAATTTTTGTAAATTATTTTTTAACCCTCATTCCCACTAAGCCACCAATGTTTGCTATACTGGGGTGTTGGGGGATTCACTGTGCCACCAATGTTTCTTATACAAATACAGGAGGCGGGTTCCGGAATCAAATAGCCGGCACCCGACCTTTGTGACAGGGAGCTGCGATCAGCGGCAGTTAACCCCTCAGGTACTGCACCTGAAGGGTTAACTCAACTGCCGCTGATCGCAGCTCCCTGTCACAAAGGTCGGGTGTCGGCTATTTGATTCCAGCACCCGCCTCCTGTATTTGTATTACAGGTCAGTATTCTTCATTGGTGGCGCAGTGGCCACAGCCCCTCCTCCCATCTCTCCTCTTATTGGCGGAGGCAGCAGCACAGGGGGGAGGGAGAGACTCCTCCACCGAGATGCTGAGAAGAACATCGGCGGCGGGGCAGAGAACTATCAGCTCCTGTGCCCCGCCGCTGTTCAGCGGCAGAGCTGCGGCGGGTCTAGTCGCAAATGGCGACAATTGTCGCCATTTGTAAATTTTAAGTCGCATTGGCGACCATTTTGGTCGCCATCTGGAGCCCTGCATATACAGAGATGGATGAGGAGTAGTGTAAACCATGGAGGTTTATGTGTAGCCAAAGCTATTAGAACGTATGTACCAGAGGTATGATAGTATAAAGCATGGCATGTGTAGCCAACCTGTTCACGCTAACAAAGAATACGTACAAGGGACAGATCATTGTGCTTGCATTGCCACAATACAAGCCAACATCAGAAAGAGGTATGGAAGTACAAAGCATGGCGGCACATACACCTATGGCTTGTGGGTGAAATTTCAGAGAGTAAACCTGAAATGCACCCTAACCTTTACAGGGGAACTTAAATGTGACCTTCTCTAAACTTATGAATGCACATGTCCAACTGTTCAATGTTTCAGTACTTTTTGCACAACTTGCTGTTCTCTAACAGATGGAATTCACCATTGCATGCTTCTGTGTGAACTTTTTACATTTTCCCTAAATTTCACCCGAAAGCCAAATAGACCTACCTGTTTGTGATCAGTGTATGTACCTAATCTATTACTACTATTGAAACACATGTACAAGGGAAACGTACACTGAGCTTGCACTCCCACAATACAAGCCAACATTGAGAAAGGTGTGGTAGTATAAAGTATGGTGGCAGATGTGTAGCCACGTTAATGCCATTTAAGAGGACCTTTCATCGTCTCCTTATCCCAGGCTGTAGCGCTGGCCAATCGCAGCGCAGAGCTCACAGCCTGGGAGAAAAAAAAAACATCCCAGGCTGTGAGCTCTGCACTGAAATTGGCCAGCGCTACAGCCTGGAAGAAGGAGACGCTCAGGAGAACAAGGGCAGTCTCCGCCCAGTATAACTAAGTCCCCCGAAGATACCGGAGGGCATAGCGGGAGAACGGAGTGGCGCCCAGGGATAATAGTAAGTGCAGTGAGATCCCTAGGAGCCGCTGTACATATCATTATACTTCATTCAGAATTTTTTGCCAGATGAAAGGTCCTCTTTAAAGAATTTGTGCAAGGGCCAGATACAATGTACTTGCACTGCCACAATAAAAGCCAACATAGAAATATTTGTGGTAGCATAAAGCATTTTGGCACATATGTATTCAAAGTCTAACACTCCAAAAATGTGTTCCTACATTAGATATGCTTCAATAGGACATGTAATAGTATAAAAAATAATGGCACTTGTAATACACTCCCAGGAGATATTACCCAATTAAAAGGGTGCTTGGCTATTTCCAAAACTCCCATAGAGATGAATAGAGCAGCAGTTCACATGCCAGTCCTGCTGCTCCATTCATTACATGGTGGCACCAAGAGGCAAGGGGTCACTGTTCTTGTAATCGGTGGGTGCCCCTGTGGTAGGACCCCCCCCCACGGATCTAAAAGTTGACACCTATACTGTGGATGTAAGATGCTGCATATTTCAGACACCTATGGCAGCCGATTATGGGGGTACATGAGGTTTCCTATACGGTTTCTGCTATTCTGTTGGACAAAACATTGTGATGGGTGCTCCTAGCAGAAGCTCTGTTACAGATGTGAACCTAGCCTATAAAAGCAGATATAAAAACATACTTGACCTCTGCTATAGCTAATTTTTCTTGGGCTACATAACCAGAGACATTGATCATCTCCATCCGATCCCTGAGAGGTTCTGGAATGGTTTCTGTGACATTGGCTGTGCAGATGAAGAGAACCTGCAGTAGATGGATATAATACAGAAAACACCACTTGAAAAAAATGTAACCTTATAAATCTTTACGTTTAGTAAAGGTAACAAACAATACAGTAAATCCATAGATGGGAACATAAATTATTTGAACAGGTCACTACTTTCCATTGCGCATATACTGTAAAGTCGTAATAAAGGCAGCTATATAAATAAATAGTGTGTTTAAAAAAGTGAATAAAACTCAAAATCCTTCTAATAGCTTTTATTTCCATACACAAATGCATTGGGAACAGATGAAATACATTAGGAATATTAGACTGTTCAAAAAAAATAGCAGTGTTTGTATTCTTCTTTACAAACTCCAACACTCACTATATAAACTGAAAAATGTTTGAAGATTTTGCTTTCCTTTAAAGGGTTTCCACCACTTTGTTTTCACATAATTAGGTGTCAGACACTAGCGATCCGCTAGTGTCTGCTCTGCCAAACAATCCTGCTATAATAGCTTTTGGGGCAGCCGTTTACCTAAAAAAAGAAAAAGGATCGGTCTACCTTCACAAGATGCCGCCGCCCAGCGCGTCCCTCCAGCCCGCCCATCTCCTCCGGAATGCGATCAAACGGACGACTTTACGCGCATGCGCCGTGCGCGGCTGTATTCGGCGCATGCGCAGTGAATGTCCGACCGCTTCCCTGCTCAGACATCTCCACTGCGCCTGCGCCGATGGAGCACTATTACGTCATCGGCGCAGGCACAGTGGAGATTCACTGCGCATGCGCCGAATACAGCCGCGCACGGCGCATGCGCGTGAAGTCGTCCGTTTGATCGCATTCCGGAGGAGATGGGCGGGCTGGAGGGACGCGCTGGGCAGCGGCATCTTGTGAAGGTAGACCGATCCTCTAGGTGCTAATGACGCCCCCATAGCACCTAGAGGGTCATTAGCATATCAATATAAGTTAATTTTTTTTAGGTAAACGGTTGCCTCAAAAGCTATTATAGCAGGATTGTTTGGCAGAGCAGACACTAGCGGATCGCTAGTGTCTGACACCTAATTATGTGATAGGTGGTAGAAACCCTTTAAATCACTAATCAATAATATTTAGTTGTATAACCACTGTTTCTGAGAACTGCTGTACATCCGTGTTGCATTGAGTCAACCAACTTCTGGCACCTGTGAACAGGTATTCCAGCCCAGGATGATTGGGCTACATTCCACAGTTCTTCTCTATTTCTTGGTTTTGCCTCTGAAACTGCATTTTTGATGTCACCCCACAAGTTTTCTATTGGATTAACCCTTTAAGGACACAGCCTTATTTCACCTTAAGGACCAGGCCATTTTTTGCAAATCTGACCAGTGTCACTTTAAGTGGTGATAACTTTTAAACGCTTTGACTTATCCAGGCAATTCTGAGATAGTTTTTTCGTCACCTACTGTACTTCATGACACTGGTAAAATATAAAAAAAATACCCAAATTTACCAAAAATTGGTAAAAAATTGCAAATTTCCAAGTTTCAATTTCTCTACTTCTATAATACATAGTAATACCTCCAAAAACAGTTATTACTTTACATTCCCCATATGTCTACTTCATGCTTGGATCATTTTGGGAATGATATTTTATTTTTTGGGGATGTTACAAGGCTTAGAAGTTTAGAAGCAAATCTTGAAATTTTTCAAAAACCCAATTTTTAGGGACCAGTTCAGGTCTGAAGTCACTTTGTGAGGCTTAAATAATAGAAACCACCCAAAAACGACCCCATTCTAGAAACTACACCCCTCAAGGTATTCAAGGTAGTCAGGGCGCAGAAGGAAAGGAATGCCATACGGTTTTTGAAAGGCAGGTTTTGCTGGACTTTTTTTTTTTACACCATGTCCCATTTGAAGCCCCCCTGATGCACCCCTAGAGTAGAAACTCCATAAAAGTGACCCCATTTTAGAAACTACGGGATAGGGTGGAAGTTTTGTTGGTACTAATTTAGGGTACCTATGATTTTTGGTTACTCTATATTTAGGGCTGCAGCTAACTATTATTTGAATAATCGATTAGTTGTCGATAATTTAATCGATTAATCAAACAGAGGTTTGATTTTTTACTTAAAAAAAAAAATGTTCAAAGGCCATATTAAAACAAATTGTGGGTGGCACAGTTATGGGGAGGGGGATCTGTGGATGACAAAGATAACAGTGCCGTGCACAGCTCCCCTTCCCCATAACAGTGCCGTGCACAGCTCCCCTTCCCCATAACAGTGCCGTGCACAGCTCCCCTTCCCCATAACAGTGCCGTGCACAGCTCCCCTTCCCCATAACAGTGCCGTGCACAGCTCCCCTTCCCCATAACAGTGCCGTGCACAGCTCCCCTTCCCCATAACAGTGCCGTGCACAGCTCCCCTTCCCCATAACAGTGCCGTGCACAGCTCCCCTTCCCCATAACAGTGCCGTGCACAGCTCCCCTTCCCCATGACAGTGCCGTGCACAGCTCCCCTTCCCCATGACAGTGCCGTGCACAGCTCCCCTTCCCCATAACAGTGCCGTGCACAGCTCCCCCTTCCCCATAACAGTGCCGTGCACAGCTCCCCCTTCCCCATAACAGTGCCGTGCACAGCTCCCCCTTCCCCATAACAGTGCCGTGCACAGCTCCCCCTTCCCCATAACAGTGCCGTGCACAGCTCCCCCTTCCCCATAACAGTGCCGTGCACAGCTCCCCCTTCCCCATAACAGTGCCGTGCACAGCTCCCCCTTCCCCATAACAGTGCCGTGCACAGCTCCCCCTTCCCCATAACAGTGCCGTGCACAGCTCCCCCTTCCCCATAACAGTGCCGTGCACAGCTCCCCCTTCCCCATAACAGTGCCGTGCACAGCTCCCCCTTCCCCATAACAGTGCCGTGCACAGCTCCCCCTTCCCCATAACAGTGCCGTGCACAGCTCCCCCTTCCCCATAACAGTGCCGTGCACAGCTCCCCCTTCCCCATAACAGTGCCGTGCACAGCTCCCCCTTCCCCATAACAGTGCCGTGCACAGCTGCCCCTTCCCCATAACAGTGCCGTGCACAGCTGCCCCTTCCCCATAACAGTGCCGTGCACAGCTCCCCCTTCCCCATAACAGTGCCGTGCACAGCTCCCCTTCCCCATAACAGTGCCGTGCACAGATTCCCCTCCCCATAACAGCCCCGGCCCCGCTGCTCACAGCAGACTATTCTGGCAGTAACTTTTACTCAGCGCATCTTTATTACCTTACAATGAAGCTCAGGTAACAGGCAGAGCGCGTGTCGTCGTAACGTCACTCACTCACGTGACGCACCTGCTCCGCCCACTTTATGAATGAAGGAGGAGGAGCAGGCGCGTCACGTGAGTAAGTGTTGTTACGCTGCCGTCCGCTCTGCCTGTTACTGGAGCTTCATTGTAAGGTAAAATAAAGATGCGCTGATTTAAAGAAAAACGCCAGCCCGCATAGCTACGACCGGCTCTATAAACATATCACATGATCTAACCCCTCAGTTGAACACCGTAAAAAATAAAAACTGTGGTAAATAAACCATTTTTTTGTCACCTTACATCACAAAAAAGTAGAACAGCAAGCGATCAAAAAGGCGTTTGCCCACCAAAATAGTGCCAATCTAACAGTCACCTCATCCTACAAAAAATTAGACCCTACCTAAGATAATCGCCCAAAAACTGAAAAAACTATGGCTCTCAGAATATGGAGACACTAAAACATTATTTTTTTTTGTTTTAAAAAAGCTGTTAGTGTAAAACTTGCATAAATAAAAAAAAAAAGTATACATATTAGGTATCGCTGCGTTCGCGACAACCTGGTCTATAAAAATACCACATAATCCAACCTGTCAGATGACGGTTGTAAATAACAAAAACTAATAACGGCACCAAAACAGCTATTTCTTGCTACCTTGCCTCACAAAAAGTGAAATATAGAGCAACCAAAAATCATATGAACCCTAAACTAGTACCAACAAAACTTCCACCCTATCCCGTAGTTTCTAAAATGGGGTCACTTTTTGGGATTTTCTACTCTAGGGGTGCATTAGGGGGGCTTCAAATGGGACAGCAAAAACAGTCCAGCAAAATCTGCCTTCAAAAAAACCGTACGGCATTCCTTTCCTTCTGCGCCCTGCCGTGTGCCCGTACAGCAGTTTACGACCATATATGGGGTGTTTCTGTAAACTACAGAATCAGAGCCATAAATATTGAGTTTGGTTTGGCTGTTAACCCTTGCTTTGTAACTGGAAAAAAATTATTAAAATGGCAAATCTGCCAAAAAAAGTGAAATTTTTAAATTGTATCTATTTTCCATTAATTCTTGTGGAACACCTGAAGGGTTAACAAAGTTTGTAAAATCAGTTTTTAATACCTTGAGGGGTGTAGTTTCTAGAATGGGGTCATTTTTGGGTGGTTTCTATTATGTAAGCCTCGCAAAGTAACTTCAGACCGCAACTGGTCCTTAAAAAGTTATTTGACATTTTCTGAAAAATTTCAAGATTTGCTTCTAAACTTCTAAGCCTTGTAACATCCCCAAAAAATAAAATATAATTCCCAAAATGATCCAAACATGAAGTAGACATATGGGGAATGTAAAGTAATAACTGTTTTTGGATGTATTACTATGTATTATAGAAGTAGAGAAATTTAAACTTGGAAAATTTGCAATTATTTGGCATTTTTTTTATAAATATTTTTTTTTTCCTTACTTTTTTTTACCAGTGTCTTGAAGTACAATATGAGACGAAAAAACTATCTCAGAACGGCCTGGATAAGTCAAAGCGTTTTAAAGTTATCACCACTTAAAGTGACATTGGTCAGATTTGCAAAAAATGGCCTGGTCCTCAAGGTGAAATATGGAGTTAAGTAACGGGACAACATGCCGTACCGGTACGCCAAGGGTCCGGAAGCGGTTAAGACTCTGGGATTGGGCTGGCCACTCCATAACGTCAATCTTGTTGGTCTGGAGCCAAGATGCTGCACGTTTACTGGTGTGTTTGGGGTCGTTGTCTTGTTGGAACACCCATTTCAAGGGCATTTCCTCTTGAGCATGACATCTTCAAGTATTCTGATGTATTCAAACTGATCCATGATCCCCGGTACGCCACCATGCTTCACTGTCTTGAATTCAGTGTTTGGGTGTTGTCTGACAAACTGTCTCCAGCCACTAGACCCAAAAAGAACAAACTTACTTTCATCAGTCCACAAAATGTTGCACCATTTCTCTTTAGGCCAGTCAATGTGCTCTTTGGCAAATTGTAACCTCTTCAGCACATCTTTTTTTCAACAGTGGGACTTTGCAGGGGCTTCTTGCAGATAGCTTGGCTTCACATAGGAGTCTTCTAATTGTAACAGTACTCACAGGTAACTTTAGACCTTCTTTGATCTTCCTGGAGCTGATTGTTGGCCGAGTCCTTGCCATTTTGGCTATTCTTCTATCCATTCGAATGGTCGTTTTTAGCTTTATTCCACGTCTTTCAGGCTTTGGTTGCCATTTTAAAGCATTTGCAATAATTTTAGCTGAGCAGCCTATCATTTTCTGCACTTCTTTTCTTTTAATAAATTTTGTAATAGAATCAGAAATTGGCATGGATATAATATATAACAACAGTACTGCAGGTACAAAGAGTTGAAATGATACAGCATCTGATTATAAGGCACATGAATAACAATTTATAGATAAATGTTTACCCTACACAAATATAATTACCACGCTAGTACAAGCTAATAAAGAATATGTCAGTACAATAAAGAGTGTATATCTTAATTGGAGGGGCGAAGAGGGGAGGGAAGGAAAGGGAAGAGAGGAAAAGGTTAAGGAAGTATGAAAATGAGGAGGGCATGTTTCAGCTTTTAGGTTTCAGATGAGTCAATGATAGTTTACGATATTTAAGTGTTGTGATATTTAAATTTATTTATCTGTTGTAAGACTAAAGGAGTTGTCCGGTAATCAATCCAGTCTCTCCAGATCTTTTGGAATTTAAAACGAGAACATTGTTCCCAAGCTGATAGTTATTCCATCAGGAAGATAAAGTTGACTTTGGAGCCATTGAGCTATGCTAGGAGCTTGTGGTTGATTCCATTGTTGTGGAATTGGAGACTTTGCCGCAGCCATGAGGTGTTTGAAAAGAATCATTCTCCCTGGAGGGATTTCATCCAATCTGATATTTAGAAGGATAGAGACTAGTGAGTAGTGCCCGTCGTAGCGGTATGACGCAGCGACGTAGCTCCGTAGGAGTGCAGCACGTCCGCCTGGGCCCCACCCCGCTCCCATCGCCTCAGTGCCTCGGCGTCCGACCGACTTAAGGGTCCACGAGTACTGAATGCCGGAGGGGCGGACATCGGTGACCCGATGTGTGGTGACCACAACAAGGCACTCAGGAATGCACCCACCAGTGACCGGGTAGCATGGGATCTTTTCCGCAAGACAGCGACCTGGTAGTACGACACTGCCAGATGGTGAGGATTAAGTGAGCTGGGGAAGAGCAGCATAGGCGCCTTCACTATAGGAAGGAAGACGCTATCGGGGCAGCGGGACCATACAAGCCACCGTACCTGGCGCTCTTAGGTGGTCGCTGCATCTCTGCACTCCCGCACCTGGTAAAGATTACGGCAACACAGGACCCTATCGCCCGCTAATTTGCTCTGTTCACTCCTGGCCGGCTGGCTGAAGATTGGTGAGAGTACCCGTTGTCTTTGGGTGGTTGTTACATTTCCACATCCATACACCATGGGAAGCCAACGCCACTACAGGATCTTATTGCCCGTGATCTGCTCTGCCCACTCCTGGCCGGCTGTCTGAAGATTTATGAGTGTGTGCCCGCCTACGGGCGGTATTAACATATTACTAACACGCATAACTCACTAACTCGCTGCTACAAAAAAAATCTACATTATGTGGGTTAACATAACACAACGGGGGTGGGTGGTGTGCTGCTGGCTATAGTCAGTCAGTTTGAAAATTGGCGTACTGCGTTGATACTGTGATATAACATCACCCCCTAAAACACTATTGGGCAGCCTATCAGTTCAAGAGTTAATGTCGGAGCTCCCGGCCTAATAGCGGGAGAGGCGCCAGTGTTGCAGGGGTACAGTCTTCTTGATCCTCTATATCTATATCTCATCAATGGGGATGCGGTGGAGATTTCTATCAACATCATCACGTACAAACTGTCTATATTGAACATCTGGGTGAATACCACCTCCAATCTATAGGAATACAGTTTTGGGTTCCCGCTTCAGCTGTGGGAGAGGCGATGTGGTTTGTTTCTCTCTCCTATTTTCTAAATACTAGGCTTGTATACGCACGCCGACCCAACGGCTGAAGCGCGAAAACCAGCTGGTAAATATACTGACAGTAGTTCAGGCTATGAATCAATCGGTGATGGATATCTCCATCACTGTGAAGACATTGCAGACGGACATAACCCTCATTAGAGACGACATGAACAAAATCAGGGCTAGTATTAAACAGGTAGAATCCGGTTTGGTGGAAGTTCAAGCAGAACAGCGACAAATGGCTAACAGGATAGACGACTTAGATAGGGAAAATAAGCGGGTTAGTATGAAGCTGACAGACTTGGGAGGATAGAGCACGCAGGAACAACCTGAGAATAGTGGGTTTCCCTGAAGGCGCTGAGGGGGAAAACCCTGCTGAATTTTTACAAAAATGGCTAATAAAAGGTATTGGGAACTGGAGGGGACTCACCCACGCTCTGCGTGGAAAGAGCCCACAGAATTCCCTTTAAAAAGCCTCCACCTGGGGCCCCCCCTCGCCCCTTCCAGATTAGAATACTACGATCAAGTGACAGAGACTGGGCGCTTTGGCACAAGAGGGAGTTACGGGAGATTGAACACAATGGGAACATGATACAGATATATCCTGACTTTTCTAGGGACACTCAAAATAAGCGAGTACTAGGATATAAAGAAAAGATTACGAGAGGTCAACATTAATTACTCTATGATGTAACCCGCAAAATTAATAGTGGTTCATAGGGATACTGTAATGTTTTTTGATAAAGCTAGAGATGCTCTTGAATGGCTGGACTCTGGGAAGAAATAAATAACATGATGTTGGGTCGGGTCGGGTCTGTGGGATGGTGCCCGGGCGGGGGGTGAAATGTAAGAGGTTGACAGGATGTTGATCATCAGTGAACCAGTTTTGGGGGGGGGGGGGGGGGGGGGGGGGGGAAGGGTGGTTGTCGCTGGGTGGCGGTGGACGACTCCACTTCTGCTCCAAAACATAATTAATGAAAAAGTTTTAACATGAAATGTTTGCGGGCTTGGGGATTTAAACGGGTTATAGTTTTCGATTTAATTTCTCGACACCTTCCCGCAATAGTAGCATTGTTGGAAACACATGCAGCACCTGAGATCCCGGTTTACTTAACCAAAAAATGGGCGGGGCATCAGTTCCACTCCAGCTTCTCGTCATACTCCCGCGGGGTCAGCGTGTATGTCCATAGAGACGTTGATTTAGTCCCTTTGGAACATCGGGTTGACGCCGACGGGAGATATATCTTCCTTTATGGTCGATGGAATGGACGAAACTGTATATTGGCCTTTGTGTATATTCCCCCCCCCCCCCCCCCCCCGTTTGCCATGAGAGTTTAACATCACCTGGCCTAATTTGTCTATAGTAAAGAGTAGTGCCCAGTGTTAGTATCCGGGGATTTTAACAGTGTGCTAGACCCCGAAATTGGATAGAATATCTAATGCCGTAAAATATAGGCAGGGAAAAGTTACTGTTCCGAGGTTTCTGCGAGGAAACAGGGCTAGTGGACATCTGGCGGGCACTGTATGGTAACAAACAGGCGTTTTCATGCTTTAGTAAGACATACAGCGCCATGTCCAGAATTGACATCGCCCTGGCCTCGCTGATGATCGCTCCAATTTCAAAAATGAAATATGAGATCCATGGAATTTCTGACCATTCACCCATTAAGATAGGGGGACAACCTGCCACGGTAAGACCTTTTAGATTGAACCCACATTGGTTAACCATTATAAAATATCAAGAGAAGATAAACAAGGAGGCAATAAAGGCATACCTCCGTGGGTTATATTATGGCATTATAAAATTCAAAAGATCAGAGTTTTGTAAAGAGGAAAAAAAGATTGGAAGAAAACGTAAAACACTTAGAAGGTAAGATTAGTATAAATAATGATGCAAAAACGCGGGAGAAGCTAAAAACAGCCAATGACCACTACATAAACTATATGACGAAAAAGGAATAGAATAAACTGTTCTTCCAGGGATATGATCAGTTTTGTGAGGCAGGAAAATTGTTAGTCTCCATAGTATCCAATTAAAAGCCCCGTTGAAAGATCAGACAAATTCAAACCCGGGATGGTCATAAACTAGATAAAATAGGAGAAATTGAGGGGGAATTTGTAAAATACTTCAACAATCTATATCGTTCTGAGGCAAATGACAGAGACCCTCATAGATTATTTTCTGGACCAAATCGATGCCCCAGTACTGTCTGAATCAGACTCGACTGTCCTGAACTCCCCTATTTCCTTAGGGGAGTTACAGGAGGTCATACTGTGAGTTCAGGGGTCTTCGGTTCCCGGGTCGGATGGGCTCCCGTTTGGCATATATAAGAGCCACGCGGTGATCCTTCTACCTGGGTTGCTGGAGGTATTGAATGAATCCTGCATCATTGGGAAACTGCCCTCGTCCTTAATGGAGGCTATTATGACACTCATCTTGAAGAAAGGGAAGGACGGAAATAAAGTTGAGGCTTATCGACCTATATCATTACTCAACACAGATTATAAGATAGTCGCTAAGGTCCTCGCAAACAGATTAAAAAAGGTAATTACAGGGCTAGTACACAGATCAGACGGGATTTATCCCTGGGCGACAAATTCAAACAACTATAGGGCCTTTTTGAATGTGCAGATGGGGGGGGACGGGGAGGACCGCTCCATCCTGTCTTTGGACGCCGCTAAAGCCTTCGACAGGGTGGAGTGGCCCTTTCTCTGGCAGATTATGTACAGAATGAATCTTGGGGCAAATTTCATTGAATGGGTTAGAATGCTATACAACAGCCCAGTGGCCAGAATTAATATAAACGGAGTGATCTCCTCTTCAGTCTGCCTACAACGGGGTACCCGGCAGGGGTGCCCACTTTCTCCACTACTCTTTGCAATTTTTATGGAACCCCTGGCCTGCGGGATTAGAGCGGACGAGGGAATTGTGGGATTTCGAGGAAGGGGAGTGGAGGACAAGATCAGTTTATATGCGGACGACGTATTGCTCTACTTAAATGACGGTTGGAGAAATGTTCCACGTGTCATGCAAATTATAGACGAGTGCAGCCGGGTGGCAGGTTATAAGATAAACTGGTCTAAATCCGTCCTTTTCCCTCTGAATCGCACACCCCCACAAAACGTGTTAAAGGTAAAAGTAATATCCCCATTGGACCATTGGAATATTTGGGGATAAAGATCGGCAGTTCAGTACGGGATTATAATAAATTAAATACCATCCCCTTGATAAAGTAAAGGAGAGGGTTAGGAAGAAACTCCCCCTCTCGCAGATTAATAGAATTGCATTGATTAAAATTATCCTGTTGCCCTGGATATTGTATGTGATCAGCCCCTGCCCCATATGGATCGAGGATGGCTTGTTTAATTGGATCGACAGATTGATGAATGATCTGATATGGGTCCGGAAAAGGGTCCGCATCAATTTACGATACTGGTCTTTGGCCGAAATTGAGGGCGGTCTTGGTCTACCATATTTCCAAGGTTATTATCTTGCCTCTCAATTACAATGGTGCACCAACGTGGGAGATGGTATGTTGATATCTCACTAAGCAACAGACGCGCCCTATATCAAATATCTTTAGTACACTAGAAATTGGACTTCTAGGCACTTGCCCGATAAGTTCAATGTTACAGAAAGTATGGAACAAGACCAAGTCTATCCTGCAGATTACGCATGCCCAGGAATTTACCCCGCTATGGGATAACCCCTTTTTAAACAAATTTCTTGCCCTCAATGACAATAACTATTGGAGTCGGAGAGGGATCACGATGTTGTCACATATTTGTAGTTCTGGTAAACTAAAACCTATAGGGGAAATATTTCACGAGACACCTATTACGGCACTAAGGCACTATGCGAGTGCATGTTTAATTTGAACATATCTAGATACGCGAAATAAAATCTCTCAATAGACACTATTAGGTTTTTGCTATAATTTTTACGGGAAAAAAGTTTGGGTTTCACAAATTTACACCAGATTTAGAAAATAATTAAGCACCGTCCTTAAATTCAAGAGTGTTGACAAATGGGAAGCGGACTAAAATATAAAGAAGGCATCTCTTTCACGCCAGCACCGGTTGACACAATTCAAAATAATACATCGGCTATACCTCACTCCGGGCTTTCTCTCCAAAATGTATGGAAAAAAAGGAACAGAATTTTGCTGTCTGAAATGCCTTTACCCCGCAGCCGGATATGTTCACATGTTATGGAGCTGCCCGGCTTTAAAAACTTTTTGGCAAAGTATACTCCAGGGTATGGAGTTACTAATTGAGAATAGGCCCCCCCCCCCGTTACTATTGAATTCGCCATACTTGGGATAATTCCCCCGGAGCTTAAATCCAAAACATTGAAGTGTACAGATTCGCTGGCTGAAGGGATTCTTGGTGGCCAAGGTTCTAATCCTTAGGAATTGGGCGATGGACAGGGCTCCCACATTATTAGAGTGGGAAAGACTAATGCATAGAGTAAAAGAATTTGAGGACATTAAATTCAGAGGGGAGAAACAGTGGACATAGGCATGGGAGAATGGCTGGAGTGAAGCTGATAACCCATAACACCTGGTGAAGCCCAGGTGGAAACACACTTCTAGAATGGTATGTCTCATAGCTCGTTGGGGCATAATAAGAATTACAACGGTGGGAATTGGTTCGGGGGGGGGGGGGGTTCGGGTAAGGTTTTGTTGTCCACGAAAGGAGGTAGAAGAGTACTTATCCTGGGATCTTCTTATAGGTTGGTTTCGACTGGCACGTTAATGTAGTATGCCAGAATTCTATTACCATGTATGTTATGAAGATTATATATTTGAGGATGAATTTGTACATGTAACATGCTCCTCCTATATTTGAGGATGAATTTGTACATGTAACATGCTCCTCCTTTCTTTTTTGTATATTGCGTTAATTTTTGAGAAAATCAAGAAAGTTTAATTAAAAAAAAGGATAGAGACAGAGGTAGGGTCTGAGGTCAAAGAACATATTTGTTTGGTCAGGTTTACTACTTCTGACCAGTAAGAGGTTAGTACTGGGCATGTCCACCACATGTGTATGAATGTGCCTTGTGCAGAGTTACACTTCCAACAAGTATCTACCTCGAGGCATCCCATTTGTTTGAGCCTGACCGGGGTGCGATACCAACAGGAAACAAGCTTGAAAGAATTTTCTTGCAGTCGGATGCATCGAGAGATACCGTGAGATTTCCTATAAATCTGCTTTATTTCTGAAGGGGTCCATATGGTTGCCAAATCTTTGCCCCATGCTGAAATGTAGTGTCTATCCATAGGAGACTCTGTAGATTGTATAATGTTATAAACTTTTGAAAGAAGGTGTGACGGAGGGTTCATAGTGGAGATCAATTCTTCAAAGGGGGTAAGTGCCCTTGGGGTACCACCCTGACGTATGTAAGGGGCTATAAGCTTATTTATGTGTATTTTTTGTAGAGATTGAAGGGATGTGCCTTTTAGTGGATCATCTGTATTATCATTATTAAGGAAATTTATAATACGTGTATTATGTAATTCTTGGAGGATTAGTCTAATTTCCTTGAATTTTGGCAGGTATATGTCAAGTGTATCAGCAATTGACATCAGAGGAGAGAGAATAGGGCTAATTTTTTTTTAATATACATTCCAAATTTTTTATGTAGTTTGGGTGATAGTGTTAGAGGAGAGTTGAATAGGGGGTTTGTTATTTTCATTTACGCTTTGCCATAGGAGGGATCTTAGTGAAAATTTAGCCAGGTGTGTTTCCAATGAAAATCCTAGTTTTTTTTTTATCACCTTCTCGTAACCAGTGTACCACCCTAGATAGATGAACTGCATCGTAATAACACCTCCAATCTGGTAAAGACATTCCCCCATTTAGTTTGCGTTGGACCAACAATCTGCGGCTCAATCTGGGTCGACTGCCTCGCCAGAGATAGCCACTGATCAGTCTCCTAATATTTGTAAAGAATTGTACGGGTAGTGGAGTAGGGAGGGTATGAAAGAGATGCAGTAATTTACGGAGAAGTATAGATTTAATGAGATTCTTACGTCCCATCCAGGATAAGAATGGGAGGGACCACGAGTCTAGAGTCTGTTTAAATTTCGGTAATATGGTGGCGTAATTTAAGGTATATAAGTCTTTCCATGTAGAGCTAATTTTTAGACCCAGATATGTAATGTGAGATTTGGGCCAATGGTAAGGATATTGCGTTTGAAGTAAATTATACTCTTCCGCTCGTATGTTAAAACCCAGGGCTCCGGATTTAGTGGCATTGATTTTAAAGTTAGATATTTGTCCGTATTCCTGCAGTAGGGATTGGAGTGCGGGAAAAGCAGAGGAAGGGTTGGTCAAAATTATTAAAATGTCATCGGCATATGCTGCCGTACTATGTGTCTGGCTGCCAGCATCAAATCCCTTAATGTCTGGGTGCGATCTAATGGCTGCTAAGAGGGTCTCTAAAGACCAAACAAAAAATTGGTGAAAGAGGGCAACCTTGGCGTGTTCCATTTTTTATGTGGAACGGGGCTGATAGAGACCGATTTATACGTAGTTTGGCTGTAGGACAGAAGTACAGGTCCTTCTAAAAAAAATTTGCATATTGTGATAAAGTTGATTATTTTCTGTAATGTACTGATTAACATTAGACTTTCATATATTTTAGATTCATTACACACCAACTGAAGTAGTTCAAGCCTTTTATTGTTTTAAGATTGATGATTTTGGCATACAGCTCATGAAAACCCCAAATTCCTATCTAAAAGAATTAGCATATCATGAAAAGGTTCTCTAAACAAGCTATTAACCTAATCATCTGAATCAACTAATTAACTCTAAACACCTGCAAAAGATTCCTGAGGCTTTTAAAAACTCCCAGACTGGTTCATTACTCAAAACCGCAATCATGGTTAAGACTGCCGACCTGACTGCTGTCCAGAAGGCCATCATTCACACCCTCAAGCAAGAGGGTAAGACACAAAGAAATTTCTGAACGAATAGGCTGTTCCCAGAGTGCTGTATCAAGGCACCTCAGTGGGAAGTCTGTGGGAAGGAAAAAGTGTGGCAGAAAACGCTGCACAACGAGAAGAGGTGACCGGACCCTGAGGAAGATTGTGGAGAAGGACCGATTCCAGACCTTGGGGGACCTGCGGAAGCAGTGGACTGAGTCTGGAGTAGAAACATCCAGAGCCACCGTGTACAGGCGTGTGCGGGAAATGGGCTACAGGTGCCGCATTCCCCAGGTCAAGCCACTTTTGAACCAGAAACAGCGGCAGAAGCGCCTGACCTGGGCTACAGAGAAGCAGCACTGGACTGTTGCTCAGTGGTCCAAAGTACTTTTTTCGGATGAAAGCAAATTTTGCATGTCATTCGGAAATCAAGGGGCCAGAGTCTGGAGGAAGACTGGGGAGAGGGAAATGCCAAAATGCCTGAAGTCCAGTGTCAAGTACCCACAGTCAGTGATGGTCTGGGGTGCCATGTCAGCTGCTGGTGTTGGTCCACTGTGTTTTATCAAGGGCAGGGTCAATGCAGCTAGCCATCAGGAGATTTTGGAGCACTTCATGCTTCCATCTGCTGAAAAGCTTTATGGAGATGAAGATTTCATTTTTCAGCACGACCTGGCACCTGCTCACAGTGCCAACACCACTGGTAAATGGTTTACTGACCATGGTATTACTGTGCTCAATTGGCCTGCCAACTCTCCTGACCTGAACCCCATAGAGAATCTGTGGGATATTGGGAAGAGAAAGTTGAGAGACGCAAGACCCAACACTCTGGATGAGCTTAAGGCTGCTATCGAAGCATCCTGGGCCTCCATAACGCCTCAGCAGGGCCACAGGCTGATTGCCTCCATGCCACGCCGCATTGAAGCAGTAATTTCTGCAAAAGGATTCCCGACCAAGTATTGAGTGCATAACTGAACATAATTATTTGAAGGTTGACTTTTTTTTGTATTAAAAACACTTTTTTTTTTATTGGTCGGATGAAATATGCTAATTTTTTTAGATAGGAATTTGGGGTTTTCATGAGCTGTATGCCAAAATCATCAATATTAAAACAATAAAAGGCTTGAACTACTTCAGTTGTGTGTAATGAATCTAAAATATATGAAAGTCTAGTGTTTATCAGTACATTACAGAAAATAAAGAACTTTATCACAATGTGCCATTTTTTTTTTAGAAGGACCTGTACATGACAAAGACCACATCAACAAAAGCCTGGGGGAATCTGAAATGTAGTAGTACTTATGTCATAGGACCAGTCCACCCTGTCAAATGCCTTTTCTGCGTCAGTCCCTAGAAGAACCATCGGTTGCTTGCTATGAGAGAGACTATTTGCATAAGTGAGAGAATCCTCAGTGTTGTCCTTCCCCCTCCCTTCCGGACACGAAATCAAGTCTGGTAGGATAGGTTTAATTCTGTTAGCTAGCAAATTGGCGTACATTTTCAGATCATTATTTAGAAGAGAAATAGGTCTATAACTACCACAATTGGCAGGGTCTTTGCTTTCTTTGTGAATAAGAGTGATGTACGCTTCTAGCGCCTGCTGGGGTATATTACATCCTGAGAGGTAGGAGTTTAACGTGTCTGTCAGTTGGGGGAGGAGAACCGTGGAAAAAGTCATAATAAGAGCAAGGTAGACCGTCAGGCCCTGGGGCTTTATTCTGACGCTGGGTTCACACCTGAGCGGTTTACAGCGCGTTCAAAACGTGCTGTAAAACGCTCAACACATGAAAACCAATGCTTCCCTATGGCCCTGGTTCACACTTGAGCGTTTTACAGCGCGTTTGAACGCGCTGAAAAACGCCCTACGCTCAAAAAAGTTCTTGAGCTTCTTTGGGGCGTTTTGTCGCGCGTTCCCGTACATAGACTTTCGGGAACGCACGACAATGGGCGTTCGCTTGTCTCTGTATGAGAGATTGTAAACGCCGGTACAATCGCGCATACAGAGCGCTCCTTTCAGAACGCTCAGGTGTGAACCCAGGGTAAGGCCTCTTCTTCAGGACGGACTGGACCTCAGCTATTGAGAAGAGTTTGAGCAAAGATGCATGTGAGTTAGTATTTAGTTTGGGATGTTTAAGCCTTGAGAGAAATTTCGAAATAGCCAGGTGATGCGGACTTCGACCCTGCCCTCCATCCGACTGGGGAAGTTGGTATAACGATGAATAAAATCGTATAAATTCAGTCTCTCTCTGATGGGGTTGATGTAATATTTCCTGAGCTCTGTCTAATCTCAGTGATAGTGGTGCAAGGTTTTTTCCTTTTAATTAGAGACATTATAAGTTTCGATGATTTGTCCCCAAGCGTGTAAAAGGAGTGTTTAGTTGACATACAGTACAGACCAAAAGTTTGGACATACCTTCTCAAAGAGTTTTCTTTATTTTCATGACTATGAAAATTGTAGATTCACACTGAAGGCATCAAAACTATGAATTAACACATGTGGAATTATATACATAACAAAAAAGTGTGAAACAGAAAATATGTCATATTCTAGGTTCTTCAAACTAGCCGCCTTTTGCTTTGATTACTGCTTTGCACACTCTTGGCATTCTCTTGATGAGCTTCAAGAGGTAGTCACCTGAAATGGTCTTCCAACAGTCTTGAAGGAGTTCCCAGAGATGCTTAGCACTTGTTGGCCCTTTTGCCTTCACTCTGCGGTCCAGCTCACCCCAAACCATCTCGATTGGGTTCAGGTCCGGTGACTGTGGAGGCCAGGTCATCTGGCGCAGCACCTCATCACTCTCCTTCATGGTCAAATAGCCCTTACACAGCCTGGAGGTGTGTTTGGGGTCATTGTCCTATTGAAAAATAAATGATGGTCCAACTAAACGCAAACCGGATGGAATAGCATGCCGCTGCAAGATGCTGTGGTAGCCATGTTGGTTCGGTATGCCTTCAATTTAGAAAAATCCCCAACAGTGTCACAAGCAAAGCACCCCCACACCATCACACCTCCTCCATGCTTCATGGTGGGAACCAGGCATGTAGAGTCCATCCGTTTACCTTTTCTGCGTCACACAAAGACACGGTGGTTGGAACCAAAGATCTCAAATTTGGACTCATCAGACCAAAGCACAGATTTCCACTGGTCTAATGTCCATTCCTTGTGTTCTTTAGCCCAAACAAGTCTCTTCTGCTTGTTGCCTGTCCTTAGCAGTGGTTTTCTAGCAGATATTCTACCATGAAGGCCTGATTCACACAGTCTCCTTTTAACAGTTGTTCTAGAGATGTGTCTGCTGCTAGAACTCTGTGTGGCATTGACCTGGTCTCTAATCTGAGCTGCTGTTAACCTGCAATTTCTGAGGCTGGTGACTCGGATGAACTTATCCTCCGCAGCAGAGGTGACTCTTGGTCTTCCTTTCCTGGGGTGGTCCGCATGTGAGCCAGTTTCTTTGTAGCGCTTGATGGTTTTTGTGACTGCACTTGGGGACACTTTCAAAGTTTTCCCAATTTTTCGGACTGACTGACCTTCATTTCTTCAAGTAATGATGGCCACTCATTGTTCTTTACTTAGCTGCTTTTTTCTTGCCATAATACAAATTCTAACAGTCTATTCAGTAGGACTATCAGCTGTGTATCCACCTGACTTCTCCACAACGCAACTGATGGTCCCAACCCCATTTATAAGGCAAGAAATCCAACTTATTAAACCTGACAGGGCACACCTGTGAAGTGAAAACTATTTCAGGTGACTACTTCTTGAAGCTCATCAAGAGAATGCCAAGAGTGTGCAAAGCAGTAATCAAAGCAAAAAAGGTGGCTACTTTGAAGAACCTAGAATATGAAATTTTCAGTTGTTTCACACTTTTTTGTTATGTATATAATGCCACATGTGTTAATTCATAGTTTTGATGCCTTCAGTGTGAATCTACAATTTTCATAGTCATGAAAATAAAGAAAAACTCTTTGAATGAGGTGGTGTGTCCAAACTTTTGGTCTGTACTGTATATATTTTAGCGGAAGAATTGTTCAGTAAATCTTTAGGCTGTAGACGAGCTTCAGTACGTTTTTGGAGGTGGGGGATCAATAAAGATTGTTTATGGATTCTTTCTAATCTAAGTATTTTGCCTTATAAAGATTTTATTTCATGGTCTCTGTTTTTCTGATACGTGCCTGCAGAAATAAATTCTCCTCGAACTGTGGCGTTGTGTGCTTCCCAGACAAACGGGATCGAAGTACCTTTATCTCTATTTAGTTGGAAATGAGATTCTAGACAAGTGTTAATCTTTTTATGTATTGAAGGGTTGGACAATAATGTTTCATTAAGCCTCCATAGGGGGAAGTGATCTGAATGAACACTGGGACCGATTTTGGTGGAACGAAGTCTGGGAAGTGAAAAATAGTCTATTCTGTGATACGAGTTGTGTGGAGTCGAGTATAATGTGTAGTCACGATCTGTGGGATGATCGAAACGCCATGCATCTCTTAATGAGAGAGGTTGGAGGGAGTTTTTGATGTGTTTAGGAGCCCTATAAGACAAAGCGGATTTGCCTGTGGATGTATCCAACATGGGATCCAGTGCAAGGTTGAAGTCTCCCCCGATCACCAACATCCCCTGCATGACATCATTTATCAATGTGAGGACGTTGTGTATCCAAGGAGCATGTTTTGTGTTGGGGGCGTAAAGATTGGCTAGTGTAACAAGTGTTCCGTTTAATTTCCCTACAAGTATCAGAAATCTACCCTCTATCTTTCTGCAGCAGGTTTAAGTCAAAAGTTACGTGCTTTGAAAAGGCGATGGCTACACCTCTCGAATTCTTATTAGGAGTATGACAATGACACCATTTGTCAAAGAAGTGTCCTCGCAATGCCGGGGTCTTTTCCTCCTGAAAGTTGTCTTGTAGGAAAAGGACGTCTGCATGGGCTTTTTTCAAAGCGTGCAGAATCTGACTTAGTTTAACTGCCGCGTTAAATCCTCTGACATTGTAAGAAATAAATTTTAAATTAGCCATTAAGAGTTAGAAATATTCTGCGACCCACAGATGACGAATTCTTCAAGAAAGGCTCATTATTGTCAATCCACTGCGCCGCCTCCAGGGGGGTGTCAAAGCAAACTTCTTTGACTGTGCTCACTCAGTCATCCTCAGTCATTCAACCTCAGTCATCCTATCAGTGACTTTAAGGTCTTGACAGAACGAATACACTTTCTTGCAGGCTTCCCATGTTAGTGGTGAGAAGAGCAAGCGAGCTGTTCCTTTGCTGGACTGCCTTAAAGCTATCTTTAGAAGTAGGCTCACCAGTATTTTCATCAGGCTGTCCAAGCTGTGTGTGCTGAGTACATAGAGATGCAGGGCCACTAGGTGGAGCTAGGGGAAAAGAAGCTGAAGCTCCAGCCATCTCACCTGCCTGTAACTGCTCACATTCAGGCCCCAATGTCAGTGGCGCCGAGGCTTTCTGCCTCCCAGCTGTCTCCCCCGATGCTGCAAGGGATGGTGCAGGCGTTTCAGATAGAGGTATGTTTGCTGCGCGGGCGTATTTACCCAGGCGAGCCGCCAGGTCTGCGGCCCGCACCTACGATGCGGCGCCATCTCGTTTGACCGGCGTGGACGTGCCGGCCTCTTAGCTCCCTCTCCTTCTCGCCTGTATGGGTCATGGCGCTCTGTGTAGGATCTGCACACTCTCCGGTGCCCCACAGTGAAATTCAGAGCAGCGCCGCTTGCTGCAGATGCAGGATTTTTCAGGATGGCAGGTTAGGAGCTCCCCACAAACACATCCACTCACATGCCCGACCAGGTCACGCCCCGATCTTCGTCAGCCTCAATCACGTTACTTGAATGTGGTTGTCCAGGGGGGAGTGACCTTTGGGATCTGAATTGGGCCAGGGCTCTGGTGATTTCACACTGCTGCCTGCACTGATAGCAGGAGCCGGCGGGCAGCCAAGCGCAGAGGGAGGGGGGGGGGCCACTACAGTGGATAAGGGCGATGCTCGTTTCACAAGGCTACCAGCACTGGTAAGAATCGCACATGCTCCTTACCTCACAGGAGCCGATGCAGCCAGATACAGGGAGAGAGGGGGGCTGGCACACAAGGCTCTGACATTTCGTGTACAGAGCAGAGAGACTCCCTCAGGCAGGGATGAGCCTGTACATGAGATGTCATCATAGGAGCCTGGTTGATGACCCGCATCGACCCTGCAGAATCCAGGTACTATAGAAGAAAAAAAACTTAAAATGACTTAAGTGTTATTAGATAGATTATAAGGCACATGGGCATATAATTTTTTTTATAACTGTGACAACCCCTTTAATTCCTCATACACAGAGGTATCTCCCAGCTGTCTGTTTGATTCCTGCAGGTAATAACCCACCCTTAGCCACAGCACTAAGCCACAGCAGGGCTGCTTTTTCTTTTTTACTAATATTCTCATGCGCTCTGGGGTACACCAGAGCCCTGGCACCCCGCAGTACGAGTTTCAAAAAAAGATATCTATGCTACTACCAGCGGGCAAGGGGGGCAATAAGATCTTATACCAACGCCAACTCCATCAAACCCCGATTCTCCTACTGTTTCCTCTAAACATGAGACCTCAAACGTATTCAAAATGTTGAAAACTAGGTAGTTAGTATCTACCGGGATGTCCCCTTGTTTTTTAGACTGCTGCTGTATCGGTGTTCCATAGAATATTTTTTTAAGGTGCAATTTATGTATGGATCTATATAAATTAATTTCAAACCCCACTGTATCGAACTGTTCGACCAGACTGCATCCCAGCCCCTTATTAAGGGGTGAGAGACAGTCCGACGACAGCTCGTACCCAATGAGATTAATAACTATATTCTCTTTAGTCTCATTCACAGCAAGAGTTCATTGCCTCCAAAAGACCGTTTTTTTCTTGCGAGTCAATTTCCAGACTTTTTCTCTCTTTTTCTTCCACCTCTTCTGATCCTGCTTCTGAAGGGCCTCTTTTCTGTGTCTGCTCGATTGGGCCATTTAAATCATCTGAGGCGCTTGAGTCTGAATCTGTAGTCCAGTAATCGATCCTCCCCCTTCGTTGTGGGCGTCTTCTTCGTAGTTTTTTCTTATTCGACTCAAACACTTTCCTGTTGTCATAATCACATTTATCTCTGAGGAACTTGTCTTTTTTCCTTTCCTTGACTTCTGTTTGTGTTATCACCGTTTCATTTAATTTCTTTCAAAAGGTTAATAATTGATTCTCTGTTAATCTTGTTTGTAATTCCTCCTTTGCTTTTCTTAACCCTTGAATTACTGCAGTGTACTCCAACTAGTCTCTGTGCAATGCCACCAATATGATAACCGGATCAATAGTTTTAATACGACGGAGAGGGCAAAAACATGTAAACTGAGCCACAAACAAACGCCACACTTCGGTGAGAAAGTGGTAAATACAAACTTTATTCAAAGTAAAATATTACAATACAGTACATAAATAATTATTTTAGACAGCAGCCATAACAAAATGTAGGACACAAAACCAAGGAGGAGGCTGAGGGGTCAGCACATACGGGACACTGCGAACAGCATGAAAAAAAGCAGACATCCACATTCACCTGTCTATAAGGTGCATGAAACTCCCGGACAACACCAAGGAAAAGGAAAGAGCACAAGTGACATGTGGAAAAACATGAATGTAGTAAATACCTGCCGTGTGCTGGCTCCTCAGCAGCCGCCTCCCAACGCCATTTCGCCAGACACTCTGGCTTCTTCTGGAGATGGTGTGTAGGTGGTACTATGGTCTTTTTATAGGGATCTTAATAAGAGGATAACAGATTGGTAGCTAAAGGAACACCCACAAAGGGCGGACCAATAGACCAGGTTACCAGAAGGTCACTCATAAATAGTTAAAATATACTGTTCAGTCAGATGTACAATCAAGGTAAAAATAGAATAAGACTCGATAGTTAATAGTCTATGGTATAAAAAGGAGGCACACTGCAAGAACACTGCACAAATTATGCAAAAACATGTAAAAATAGAATAAGACTATTCTATACCTCCTTTTTATACCATAGTCTCTTAATTTTTGAGTCTTATTCCATTTTTACCTTGATTGTACATCTGACTGAACAGTATTTTAATTATTTATGAGTGACCTTCTGGTAACCTGGTCTATTGGTCCGCCCGTTGTGGGTGTTCCTTTAGCACACCAATCTGTTATCCTCTTAAGATCACTATAAAAAGACCATAGTACCACCTACACTCCATCCCCGGAAGAAGCCAGAGTGTCTGGCGAAACTGCGTTGGGAGGCGGCAGCTGAGGAGCCAGCACACGGCGGGTATTTACTACATTCATGTTTCTCCACATGTCACTTGTGCCCTTTCCTTTTCCTTGGTGTTGTCCGGGAGTTTCATGCACCTTATAGACAGGTGAATGTGGATGTCTGCTTTTTTCATGCTGTTCGCAGTGTCCCGTATGTGCTGACCCCTCAGCCTCCTCCTTGGTTTTGTGTCCTCCATTTTGTTATGCCTGCTGTCCAAAATAATTATCTATGTACTGTATTGTAATATTTTACTTTATTCAAAGTTTGTATTTACCACTTTCTCACCGAAGTGTGGCGTTGCAATTTGTTTGTGGCCTAGTCCCTCAGCAAGACTAACAAAAATCTGCATGGAGAAATTTGCATGTAAATTTTTCCATTCAGTAACAAAACCGATATCGTCCCCATACTGCATAAGGTCTTTATAAATGCGGAGTCCCCTTGGGACTCTTTCACTCTTTATAGGACCCGAGTTAGCTGTGCAAAACAAAGGAACCTTCTTTTTCCGCTAATTAAGTAATCTTTGCCTCCAGAGCCTTAGTGCTCAGGGATTGAAGTGGGTCTTTGCAATTACATTCTGTGAAAAAACGTCAGCCCCTTCTCTGCCCTTATTCGGACAAAGTACTGCGTTTTCAGATGCCATCCTATCTGGTTTCAAGACAATAAATCACTGTGTGCTCTGCCCCTTAAAGTCCATATAAAGCTGTGAACATTGTGGGAAAAGGTAAGGGATGTCCCAGACTCAATCACATACGTGAGACCCATGGAGGTGACCCGAATTGTCTAGCCTTCGCAGGTATCGAGCGGGTCCCTAACATGCCACAGGGTGGCGATAGGCACGCCCATTATTACAAAAAGAGGCAAGGTGCATCATTTGAGTGGCTGCCATGGGTCCCCTAGGTCTCAATGAGAGAAATGACCTGAGCATATTTATATGAAATGAATATGTATTAATTATTGTGTAATAATGTGCAGTTTGGCTTTTAATGAATGAAAAAGCGTCAGAGGTCATTATGATGACCACACGTAATGACGCTTAAAAGGAGGCGCAGACTTGCGCGATGAGGTCAGTGGCCCGTGGAAGCACGGCAGCGCGAAAGAGCAGTAGTCTGTGTTATAACAGGTCCGCCCCAGCCCTATTTTCTATACTTGCATCTATATGAAACAATAAAGAAATTCAACTGTAACAGTGATGAGTGCCTCCTTCTTTCTTTTACCCATTATCAAGTGATTCATTGCACCTGTATACATCGGGTGTAGCACCAAGCACAGTGTGTATATGACAAAGTAGGAAGGAAACCATTACCTGCAAGCGAGACGGTGCCGCCCCCATTCATTTATTCCATCGTTGCACAGATACATTAGTTTGTGTTAGCTGCAAAAATTTTACCTTAGATAAGTCTACAGGTACATCCAAATAGTGGTCAAGGAAGTTTGAGTTCTGTTCTGGATCCAGGAGTTCCAAGAGAGCAGAAGATGGATCACCTTGATATCCACGACCTAGTTTATCGACCTACCAGAAGATATATATTGCAGTTTATAATGTACAAAAACAAACAACCAGGACAACCCATTCTCACGTTGCATTCCACACTTTCTCAACAATAAAGCATGCAGGGGCGGACTGGCCATAGAGCCTATAGGGAAATTTTCCACTGGGCTCATGTCCAGGTAGACTGCCTCCCTCCTCATGGCCGCCTATCAGGTACATAGAGATCTGATGCTCTCGGAATTAATGCTAGAAGCATCTGGTAATTATACACATGGCTGGCAGAAAAAAGTGCCCTCCTTCATTCAACTGTATTGCTGTTCTTAGGACGGTGGCAGAGTTGAATGCTGTGGAGGGGGCAGTATTTTGTGCACTGCATATAGGGTCAACAATTTTTTTTTTTTTAAATAAAATAAAATCAGCTGCATTTTCCAGTAGCTCATGCACTGGCCTGTAGAGAGGGATTCTGATATGTCAATATATCCCAAGAGCACATAAAGATAAGTTTTCATTCAGAGAACCTTAAGTCTTTATGCTAGGAGGTGAAGGTCCTAAATCTGCCGAAACATTTTTTTGCCAGTGCTGCAGTAAGGCTCGTGCAATCTAGCAGGAGCAGGCCAGGTCCCTGGCTGTCAGCAGTGAAGAATAGACAATTGATAGAACAACATAAAAAGATATTACAACATTGCATGCGCCAACACCTATAAATAAATGGGAGTCACAAACCTCATCAATTAAAATGAGAGAATTCTCAGTTTTGGTTTTCTTTAGACACTGGATAATTTTTCCCGGCATGGCTCCAACATAAGTTCTCCTGTAAAGAAGTTGAGATGCTCCAATTTAAAAAGCAGACAAATATACCAAAATCCATGCATTTTACTGATAAATTAATACATATACACACATATATACTGTGACATAGCAAGGGATTTTGTTTTTGAAGGCAGGCATTTTCCTCCCAACATAAACAGCTGGGCTGATTTCCAGCCAGGTGAGATCAAGTACTGTTCCGGGTTTTGGCAGCACCTGGCTGTCCTTTAAATAGGCAGCTGCAGGATCTAAAGCATGGTGCTGTGCTGGAAGGTTCAGCCGCATGAGGGCTGTATGCTGGGAAACAGGCCCATAAAGCCTGCTGGGGATAAAATGGCTAGAAAGGTGACTTTTTTGTGTGCATTAACACCAAGACTGTAATAAGTAATTTTTATTTTGCATGAATAAACACTGACATTTTGATTTACAAACTTGTTTTGCCTCTGTACTGCGTCCGCTTACCCTGCCTACCAGAGTAAATCCTCACAATACATATATACACATACATACATATATGCATACACATATACACTATATATACACACACACACACACACACACACACACACTAGTAGAAGGACCCTGCTTCTCACTGGAAAACTTCTTCTATTTCATTAAATGTTTGTGTGTGTGTCGTTAAAAAAGATACAGTATCCCCCATAACAGTGACCTCTACAGCACACAGTCCCTTTAACAGTGAACTCCACAGTCCCCCACCCACTTTAAAATGGGACCTCCACAGCAGCCTATCCCCTTAACTTTTACCTTCACAGCAGCCTGCCACTTTAACAGCGAGTTTCACAGCACCCCACTCCCTTGACAGTGACCTGCTCAGGGACCCACCCCCTTAACTGTGACCTCACAGTACCCTGCTGCCTTAACAGTAGGGCTGCAACGATTACTCAACGTTATCGATTATAATCGATAACGGGATACGTTGTCAATGAATCCAGTTATCAAATAATCGGCCGATTCGTTGATATGCGGGCGGGCGGTCAGGCTCTATGCCTGCGGGTCCTTGAACTTTAAATCAGCGCATCTTCTTTTACCTTACAATGAAGCTCCAGTAACGGGCAGAGCAGGCGGCGTAACGTCACTTACTCAAGTGACGCCCCTGCGTCATTCATAAAGTAGGCGGAGCATGCGCATCACGTGAGTAAGTGAAGTTACGCCGACGCCTGCTCTGCCTGTTACTGGAGCTTCATTGTAAGGTAAAAGAAGATGCGCTGATTTAAAGTAAAAGTTACTGCCGGTTAAGGAATAGTCTACTGCTGTGAGCGGAGGGGACAGGGCTGTTATGGGGAGGGGAATCTGTCCACTGCTATGGGGGAGATCTGTGGATGACACATATAGCATAAGATGCTATATAGTGTCATCGATAGATCCCCCATAGCCTAGTCATCCACAGATCCCCCTCCCCATAATAGTGCCATCCACAGATCCCCCTCCCCATAATAGTGCCATCCACAGATCCCCCCCATAACCGTGCCATCCACAGATTCCCCCCATAACCGTGCCATCCACAGATTCCCCCCCCATAACCGTGCCATCCACAGATTCCCCCCCCCCATAACCGTGCCATCCACAGATCCCCCCCATAACCGTGCCATCCACAGATCCCCCCCCCATAACCGTGCCATCCACAGATCCCCCCCCCATAACCGTGCCATCCACAGATCCCCCCCCCATAACCGTGCCATCCAGAGATCCCCCCCATAACCGTGCCATCCAGAGATCCCCCCTCCATAACCGTGCCATCCAGAGATCCCCCCTCCATAACCGTGCCATCCAGAGATCCCCCCCCTCCATAACCGTGCCATCCAGAGATCCCCCCTCCATAACCGTGCATCCAGAGATCCCCCCTCCATAACCGTGCAATCCAGAGATCCCCCCTCCATAACCGTGCCATCCAGAGATCCCCCCTCCATAACCGTGCCATCCAGAGATCCCCCCTCCATAACCGTGCCATCCAGAGATCCCCCCTCCATAACCGTGCCATCCAGAGATCCCCCCTCCATAACCGTGCCATCCATAGATCCCCCCTCCATAACCGTGCCATCCAGAGATCCCCCCTTCCATAACCGTGCCATCCAGAGACCCCCCCCATAACCGTGCCATCCAGAGATCCCCCATAACCATGCCATCCAGAGATCCCCCCATAACCGTGCCATCCAGAGATCCCCCCCATAACCGTGCCATCCACAGATCCCCCCCAATAAACGTGCCATCCACAGATCCCCCCCCAACCGTGCCATCCACTGAACCCCTCCAGAACGGTGCCATCCATAGATCTCCCATTCACAATTTGTTTTAATATGGCCTTTGAACATAATCTTTCAAATAAAATCCTTCAAACCCCGTATTTTTTTTTCATTTTGGTGTTTTTTCCCCGATTAAATCGATGAAATTATCGACAACTAATCGATTATTAAAATAATCGTTAGCTGCAGCCCCACTCAGTGACCTCCACAGTATCCCACTGTCCCAACAATGACCTAACAGTACCCTGCTGCCTTAGTGACCTCCACAGCAGTTGCCCCTTTAATAGTGGCCCCTGCCCCCTTAACAGTGACCTCTACAGTGCCCTGTCCCTTTAATGCTAGGGATACACGACGACATGTGTCGCACGACATTTTCTCTCAAGATGGATTTTTCTGCGATGTTGCAGTGCAACACCATAGACGATCATTATAAAAATTATTGTGCGACATTGGTGCAACATAAATGTCACGCGAAACATGTAGCAGTGTACTTGCGCGAAATAATTGTTGTGTAGCCCTAGCATAAAGTGGATCTACAGCAGTGAAGAAAAATGGCTCGGTTAGTATGGAAACCTGGAGTAAAAATGTGTGTATGTGGATACTAAGAGCCTGTGAGCTTTTATTGGCTGATAAGGGACATGTGACCCTGTGTATGGCAGTTGGGATATGAAGAGAAAGACTTGCAAGCTTGTATTGGCTAATGCAGGTTATTTATTGGGAATATCTCAGGAACGGTACGCCCTAGAGAGCCGAGACCACCACAAGATTTATTTCCAGGTAGCAAGGGATGTGTACTGCGGAACACACACACACACACACACATATATATATGCGCAATGTTTCGGCTTAAAACTAGAGCCTTTTTCAAGCAGAGAAACAGTACAAGTGATGGCAATTATATAGGTGAATTAATCAGGATACAAATCATGTGACCACACTCCACTTGGTTTCTGGAAAACCAAGATGGTGCTTTTGTGCCAGATCTTTACTGGGCATGTGCCGGAAGACACACTGAGGCTGATCGGAGCGGCGCATGGGGAACGTGTAAGCGTTGGCCAGTTCTTATGACGCATGACGTTTCCCGGCCGCCGGAGTTCCTCTATTGGTCCAGCACCGAGCCGACGCAGAACGATGTACACAACGCTGAGAAGCCGCATGGAATGGGTCTCCTGCCCGATTGGTATGCCTGCGCGATTGTTCCTCTGCTCCTCCCCCTGTATTTTACATATTCACTTGTATGATTTGATCAGTTTTCTGTATCTGATCCATAAGTTCACGGCACATGATCAACACTGTATGTATAATATGAATTATGTTTGACATGTATGATTATGTCTCTTTATATGATTTATTGACACATTTTGTAACACACCCACGGGGTGGAGTGTGGTCACATGATTTGTATCCTGATTGATTCACCTATATAATTGCCATCACTTGTATTGCTTCTCTGCTTGAAAAAGGCTATAGTTTTGAGCCGAAACGTTGCACCGCATGGGTGATTAAAGGAATTATTTGCTCTTCCCCTACCGGAGTGCCACTCATTTTCTGGATTTATTGCTGGGGTAAGAAGTCTATTCCCTTGGAACGTGCTCCCGATTTTCTTATATTGCCAGTGCCGCCATTTTTCAAGGAGATAGATATAGATTATCTCGCTCTCTAGGTAGAAAGATGTGGGCAGCACAGCTTTCTATAGGTGCAGTCGAAGTGCCAGTGGCTGTGGGGGCGATCCACCTCCAGAAAAATAAATGAAAAAATTTCCACAGCACTTCCAAGGCGTAAAAAAGTAGAAAAGGCTTTATTCACCAGACCCGCGACGTTTTGATCCGCTTTCTGGGATCTTTCTCAGCACTGCTTGAGAAAGATCCCAGAAAGCGGATCGAAACGTTGCGGGTCTGGTAAATAAAGCCTTTTCTTCTCTCTCTATATTATATCTAATCTAATAGATTATCTAATTCTTTTTGTATCATACACCTTGGTAAGGTGTTACCATCGCTAAATGATTGGGTGTCAGCGATGGTAACACCTTACCAAGGTGTATGATACAAGAAGAATGAAGACACCGCAGCACATCCGTTGGTGAAAAAGAAAGTGTGGACCTTTATTCACCAATGCAATGTTTCAGTCCGCTTGCTGGGACCTTTCTCAAGCAATACATCATACAAAACTGTGGGTTTTTATGTGGTCATTTCAAATTAGCATACATAAGTGGCAACTAACGATTTGTACAAAAATGTGCAAAAAAACATATCATATAAATATGAAAAAGACATCATGCCTGGAAGACAATATAATAAATACAAATATTCATATGTCCAAAGCATCCAGGTATAGTGATTGTTCAGTAACATAATATAATACATAAGTGGCAATCGATGCTATATAATCATCACCTGTGCAGGTGCAGATTTAAACAGACCCAGCATGGAATCGGGCAGGCTCAATGGTAGGCGGATACAATGTTGCGGATATCACCGCATGGATAAGGCGTCCCGGAACTAAAGCTGCGCATGTCCATGATGTCACTCTGGGGATAATCACATGATCCCGTGTGAAAAATTGAACTGAAGCTGCGCATGTCCGTGATGTCACCCTAGGGATAATCACGTGATCCCATATGGAAACATCACCTGACACGCCGCATAGCAGTTCACTATAGTAAAGCATGTAATACAAATACAAGTGTCTTTGTCAATCGGACACCCCGGGTGTAATATCTGGTGACGTGTTATCTTGCGATGCACTGTCATCCGGAAAATGTAAGTGGAGAAGGAGGGGACCAGCAGCAGCCGTTGCCCTCCCATCTCGCTCACCTAGTTATAACCCTATCAGGTGAAAAACATCCAACATAGCCATAAAATAGCGCTTGCAAAAAAGAATACAACAAAAGTCTAATATAAATTTATTATATATATATATATATATATATATATATATATATATATATATATATATACACACACACACACACACACACACACACACATACATACATACACACACATATATATACACACACACACACAGCTGTTGCGGGATAAGCCGTGCATGTTCAAAAGCATCCAGCTTCCTGTTGAGCAAAGCCCTTCCATCCATAGGTCCTATAAGTGACAAAGATAAAATATATTATCCAAATATATTCATTAAAAAGAGGAAAAGAACAGATTCTTCAATACATGAGCCGACAGGGACAGAACAGTGAGATCATATGAATAGCCATGGCTTATATTCTACATTTAAGCCCCGCGGTTTGACAGTTTGTAACTTAAAGATCCATTCTGACTCGCGTTTTTAAGCATTTTCATGCGGTTGCCGCCAGTCCGCGGCCGTGGAACATGGTCAAGGATCATAAATTTTAGATCACCTTCAACATGGCCCATATCCGCAAAGTGGTGTGAGACAGGCAAATCCTTGCGTTTCTTACGTATAGAAAAGCGATGCTGATTAAAACGTGACCGGTCACCATGATTTTGCGCATAGAGCTGGGGACATGGGCTGCTAGATGGCCACTAGCACATCTGCAATACCCAGGTCCCATAGCTCTCTGCGCTTTTATTGTGTTTAAAAAACAGTTTTGAGTAATATGCAAATTACCTGATATGAGTCCTGTAGCCGGAGAGGAGTCAAGCGGAAAGGAGCCCAGCACCACCCCGCGTCCTCCGAATCTCCTCCTTGCCGGCTGACGTCAGAGCTGCAGTGCCGAAATCTCGCGATGCGCGAGCTAGCGCATGCGCAGTGTCGGCATCATGTTCATTCCCTGTACTGCAGGGATGGCCAACCTGAGGCTCTCCAGCTGTTGCAAAACTACAACTCCCAGCATGCCCAGACTGCCTACAGGTATCAGCCTACAGCAAAGCATGGTGGGAGTTGTGGTTTTACAACAGCTGGAGAGCCACAGGTTGGCCAGCCCTGCTGTACTGGCATCAGCACAGGGAACGAACTACGCATGCGCTAGCTCGCACATCGCGAGATTTCGGCGCTGCAGCTCTATGACGTCAGCCGGCAAGGAGGAGATTCGGAGGACGCGGGGCGGTGCTGGGCTCCTTTCCGCTTGACTCATATTAGGTCATTTGCATATCACTCAAAACTGTTTTTTAACACAATAAAAGCGCAGAGAGCTATGGGGACTGGGTATTGCAGATGTGCTAGTGGCTATCTAGCAGCCCATGTCCCCAGCTCTATGCGCAAAATCATGGTGACAGGTTTCCTTTAAAATCGCATGTTGTCTCGCCCACATACAAGAGCTTGCAGGGGCAAGTCACAAGTCAGATAGAATTTAAGGGGATAAGAAACCCCTGTATTGGGATGAGTAAATTCACATCCCTTCACCATGTATTTGCAGTTTACACAGTGAAGGCACGGATAACTGCCACTTTTTATAGGAGCCAAAAGTGATTGACGTACACCTTTTTGTGGCCCTATGTCGTTCTTTACAAGTTTATATTTTAGGTTACAAGCTCTCTTGTATGACATGATGGATCTAGTCGTAAATTCTGGGATGTTTTTGTGTTCTGTGCTCAGAATCGACCCAAAAAAAACAACTGATTTGATACATATGCAAATTAACCTGAGATGAGTCCTGTCCCCGACTCATCTCACGTGCAGGACTCATCTCAGGTTAATTTTCATATGTATCAAATCTTTTTTTACATGATAAATGCACACAGAGCTATGGGGACTGGGTATTGCGGATGTGCTAGCAGCCATCTAGCAACCCATGTCCTCAGCTCTACGCACAAAATCCCGGTGACAGGTTCCCTTTAACACACTACCGTGCGTCGAACATTGACATCCAAAAAGTGCATCGTGCTGATCGAGAATTCCAACGTAAATTGTATATCAGGAATCAGGCTATTTAAATAATTGTTAAACAATTGTAACTCCAATACTGTGCCCGTCCAAATAAAAATATCGTGTATGTATCTCCACCACTTCAGCACATGGCTGAAGTGGTGGGACACAGACGTGCTGCTCCTCCAAATGTGAGACGACCATGTTGGCGTAAGTAGAGTCCACATTCGTCCCCATGGCCGTCCCCCTAATTTCCAAAGAGGAAATAATTATTATATAAAATCAATTGTAATAAAGCCAGAAAAAAAGTTTGAGCCTCAATAGTATAATCTGAGTTTTCCAAAACGGATTTCACAACAGCCATGCCAATGTTATGCTGTATAGAAGTGTACAGACTGACTGTCGAAGGAGGGCAAAATGGCGTCCTCCGGCATAGTCACGTCTGCCAACTTAACCAAAAAATCCGTAGTGTCCTTCAGGTAAGATTTGGAATTAACTACATAGGTTTGTAGTACTTCATCCAAAAAAAAATGGAGGCATTACTAAGTAAGGAACCACGGCCGGAAACTATTTGTCTGCCGGGAGGACACTGTAGATTCTTGTGGATTTTTGGTAATAAATAAAATAAAGGAGTAACTGGATGGTCCATCTGTAGAAACTCACTAAGTTGTTCGTCTATGAGGCCTATTTGTGTATATCTGTTGACAAGTGATTTAAATTCAAGCTGTATATCAAATTTGGGGTCCCTTTGGAGTTTGACATACACTGCAGCATCAGATAACTGGCAGGCAGCCTCTGCTAGATACATAGAAGTATCCATGACCACTACCGTACCACCCTTATCAGCTGACTTGATGGTGAGGGAGTGGTCATGGATTAACTGGTTGAGTGCCTGTAGTTCCTGTTTGGTCACATTTGGGTGTTGAATGTGATCAAAAAGGCCCGATTGTTTTAAATCTTGTATGTCTCTCTGCAGTGCATCTGAAAATACTTCAAAAGCCTTTGAAGATATTTGAGGGGAGAAATCTTTTTTCAATCTTAACCCCCAATCAGACAAGCATAACTCATGCATAGACTTCGTAGTAATATTGTGTACATCCTGAAAGTGAATCTTAAGTTTAATTAATCTAAAAAATATATAGCAAATCAGCTTCTAGCTCATACCAATTTATAGCACTAGCTGGACAGAAACGTAAACCCTTTTCTAACAGTTGTAATTGTCAAGATGTGAGAAGCAGTATTTACCACCGTCTGTTCAATCAGGCATTGGTCTTTCGCAGGGTTTTCTGACTTCTCGCTTTTACGGTATCAGTTTCTGTTCCGACCGCCCCTTGTGGCTTTTTTACGTTGGTAGGTGGAGGTCCTAAAAAAAGTCGCAGAATTACTGGTATTTGGTTCATCCCGCTTCTTTACTCTCTTTCGACTCTGGTTGAAGTTCGGTCGATTGCCATCCACCCAATTATATGTATGTCCCATCGTATAGTTCATTGTGTCCCTTTGCCATTTTCCTCTTTTTGTTTCTTGAATCTCACTTTTGAGCTTGTTCAAATGGGGTTGAAACTTATTATAGTATTCATCAAAGTTGTCCTCAATGCGGCCTCCTGCTCAATCTTGCTGGCTGTTGTAGACATCAATTCTTTACGCATAAATTCTATGTTCAAGAGCATCAAGTCCAATGAATTTTTATTGGAAATCCGTTCATATTTGGAACAGAATTCCAGGTCGTGTGAATACATAGAGGATCTCGGTTGTATACGCACCCCCCTGGGTATGCGATTGGGTTTAACATATTCGACAAGAGTTGTGGAGTGTAATTCCAAAGTAAGACATTTTTTAGCATCCCGTTCGTACCTCTTTTTGATGTCCAGCACAGAGAACAGAGAGGAAGTCCACATCGCCTCCACAATTCTGTCCCTGTCTGCTTCAGTGTATGAAAAAATAGCGGGTGAAGACTGATTTAACAGCGGGTCCATAATAGTAAGGAAGTGCGTAGTAGTTATACTTAAAGTAAAAAGATGGGTGCCAGCTGCTGCAGTAAAATGCAATAACAAAAGTTCAGGGCAGCACACCTTGTGCTAAATGATTGGGTGCCAGCGATGGTAACACCTTACCAAGGTGTATGATACAAAAAGAATGAAGACCCCGCAGCACATCCGTTGGTGAAAAAGAAAGTGTGGACCTTTTATCATCGATTATATTGTCTTCCAGGCATGTCTTTTTCATATTTATATGATATGTTTTTTTGCACATTTTTGTACAAATCATTAGTTGCCACTTATGTATGCTAATTTGAAATGACCACATAAAAACCCACAGTTTTGTATGATGTATTGCTTGAGAAAGGTCCCAGCAAGCGGACTAAAACGTCGCATAGGTGAATGAAGGTCCACACTTTCTTTTTCACCAACGGATGTGCTGCAGCAATATCGAGATATATAGATATATATATAGATATAGATATATATATCTATATATATATATATATCTATATATCTATATATCTATATATATCTATATATATCTATATATATATCTATATATATATATATATATATATATATATATATATATATATATATATATACACACACACACACACACACACACACAGGGAGTGCAGAATTATCAGGCAAGTTGTATTTTTGAGGATTAATTTTATTATTGAACAACAACCATGTTCTCAATGAACCCAAAAAACTCATTAATATCAAAGC